>NC_077232.1:308270963-308570963 GCF_027887165.1 Monodelphis domestica | reverse complement strand
GTCTGTCCAGATACATTGTGGCACAATGAAGCATAATGGACTTCTCTACTAGCAACAATGCAATGATCCAGGACAATTCTGAGGGACTTATGAGAAAGAAGGCTATCCATATTGTGAAGACTGAATTTAGCTCTCCTCTGGTTGTAACAATGAAGGTACTTAGCTCTTCCTTGATTGTGAAGATTGAATTGTAATTCTCTGTCTATTTGTTGATTTAATCGCCAGAAATGTAAGCATAGTACTTGAAGTTGAGTGGGAAAATCTGCCCATGTGAGATGTGATCACCAAGTATAAATCTCCCATTTAATCATGAGGTGGGAGGTCTGTGATCCAAGTGTGCAATAGTGGATAACGAATTAGAATCAACTAATTGGCTTCTAGGCAGTCCTAGAGCAGAGCATCTGCTGTGATTGGTAGACATGAAATTTTGGGGAGGTGACACAAGAGAAAAAGATCTTTAAAAATAGGACCATGGAAGGGATTTGGAATGGAAGAACTCTGACTTGGAGTAAAGACTGGAGGACAGAAACTTGAGGAGAGACTGGAAGAGGAACTCCACCCTGGAAGAACTCGTGCAGGAGACCTCAGACTGCTTTCCTTTTAGACAGTCACCATTGGTGAGTGAAAGGCTAACTTAGTGACCCCGCCTTTCTGGAGGTGTGAACCCTCCAGAAAAGGCACATCCTCCTGAAACTCTTTTCCCCTGGCTGGGGCTTAGAATTTCCAACTGGTATCAGTGGGAGCCAGAGCTCTCTCTCTCTCTCTCTCTCTCTCTCTCTCTCTCTCTCTCTCTCTCTCTCTCTCTGTCCTTTTCTATCTTCCTTAATATCTTCCCTCTATTATAAATAAATTACCATAAATTCCATTTACTTTAGTAATACATTTTGGGATTTAGAAATTAAATCCCTGGCAACTACCTATAGAAACATTCAGAGTCCAACCACAATTAAATTTAACAACATTCAGAGGAAGAACTGTGGGAGTAGAAACCCAGAAGAAAAACAACTTCTTGATCACATGGGTCAAAGGGGATATGATTGGGGATGTAGACTCTAAATGATCACCCTGGGGAAAATTTCAATAATATGGAAATAAGTCTTGATCAATGACATGTGTAAAACCCAGTGGAATTGCTCATTGGCTATGGGAGTGAGGTGGGAGGAGGGGAGA
Organism: Monodelphis domestica; assembly: GCF_027887165.1. Lineage (NCBI taxonomy): Eukaryota > Metazoa > Chordata > Mammalia > Didelphimorphia > Didelphidae > Monodelphis > Monodelphis domestica. Next base: position 308,569,793 of record NC_077232.1, on the reverse strand, counting down.
GAAAGTACATGAATTATATAACCATGGAAAATTTTTCTTAATCAATTAAATAAAATTTTAAAAATAAAGTGGTCTGTCTCTCAGACAATGATATTGGTACTGCCTTACTGGCAGTCTTTAACCAATAATGACTTGCTAGGTATGACTCAATGGGGACTACTTGTACAGTATATTTGTTTAGATGACCAACAAGGCCTCTTTCAACTCTCAAATTCTGTGATTCTCTAAATGCAAATCACCTCTACATCAAAAATTACATTTAGTGCAGGAGATTTACTTAATATTTCCTTAGTGAGGAAATTCATTTTTACTACTTATAAAACAGCAATCCCAAAATTATATCAATATTAAAAAAATTTCTACTTGGAAAAATATGTAACTTGTGAAACAATATATCACTTTTTCAATTTTTGCTATCAGACATTCTCATGGTAGTCAAATTCTGGAAAGGATTTAAGCTACAGCTCCAAATAGTCTGGGTGTGAGTATATCATTAGGGTTAGCTGTGCAGTGACCTTAACAACTAGAGTGCAGAAGCCAACATATCCAGTGCTATGCCTACATTAAGACATATTCATTGATACCATTGGTTCTTGTAGTTTCTCTAACAGGGGAAAGCTAAATATCTTGGGAAAGGAAAACCTCACTTACCAAGAACTCTGTAGCTCTGACCAAATTTTGGGAGGGAAAATATGATATATTTTCTTTAAGTGAGTTTATTTCAAGATGTCATGTTCAAAGATTTCTCCTAATTTTTCTGAGCTCTCTAGAGAAGATTTCTAAGGAAGAATAATCAAAATAAGGTAGTGAAACTAGCTAAGTTTTTGAAAGGATACACTGAATATCTGAGTCAATTCAGATCAACACATTTTAAAAAGTTTTCAGCTATTAATCCTCTCCTTGGAAACTTAGATACTGTGTAGCAGTCCACACCTATCTATGGTCAAGGGAAATAGTTAAAATGTAAAGATTTTCTTAGGAGAGCACATGCTCAGTCCTGCGCATGGCAAGTAAAGCCTTTGACCCTTGATCCCAGCATCCGCCAACCTGGCACGAAATCAGGTTTCTTTGTGCTCACCTGGCTGAGACAAACCACACCTATACCTTGTCGTAATTTACAATTGACCAATGGCAATCCACTATGTATTCATCAATATGTATTGTGTACATTTGCATCTCAATAATAATAAATAGGAGCATCCACAGAGAGCCAGCTCTCTCTTTACCTTATCACCCCTCACCTGTCTCTGTCTTTCCTAGAGCTTGGCCAGAGAGGCCAAGCTCAACTTTAACTTCCTCTCTCTCTATCTTTCTCTCTCTTCCTGAAAGACCTTTCCTCCTCAATCTCTTATCCTCAAGTGGTTTGTGCTTAGAGTACCAGCTCTAAGGAACCGGTGATTTCTTTCTTGATCTCCTCTCCTCAAGCCAGACTGATCCGTACCTGCAGCCCAGGCTGTAAGGGATCATGGCTTTTCTTTCAGCTAAGCTCCATGTTCATTGCTTACTCCCGTATGTTAGTTTGTAGCTACTTAACTGGTTCAGGTCCTAGTGAAAGCTAAGTAGCCGAGCTTATTCTGTGGAGCTCGATTGTTAAATATTGCGTGTGTGTCTGCTTCCTTATCCATCTCCTTGGCTCCAATCCTTCCCCCAAAGTCAACCTTCTATCTTTCCTTTCGTGGGAGGGCTGTGGGCCAGCCCCCTACCCCCACATCCTGGACTTGTTATATTCTATGTCTAGGTTTTAATTTAATGTTGTGACAGAGGCTGGCACATAAGAAAAGTGCCAGACTGAAGAGTATGTGGAACTGATCACCTCAATGGGAGAGGGGCCCCAGGAGTTTGGAATCTGGAGGAGGAGAAGACTCTGGATGGTAGAGGAGTTGGGCTCTCAGTCTAGAGAAGCTGAAGAGAGAAGGTTGAATAAGATTTTCTCCTGAGGGTTACTCAGTTCCTGTCTGTGACTGGAAATCTTTCCCCCCAACATTTCCCAACAGAAAAGACTACCAAGGAGGAAACCTCTTTTTAATCTCTGTCTGACTTTACTTCAGCTCTTGTTGCCCTGAGTCTGAACTGTGGCCAAGGGTCCAAACCCAGGGTGAGTCAACCTGACTTTCTCTCAGGGGGCTCAGGCTGCCAAGGGCCGAGTTTCCCCCAAACTTGAGGAGGGAGGGGAAAGGGTTTAGATAGAGACAGGGACTCCCTTTTCCCACTTTCCTCTTCTATTCTTTTCTTGGTTAGTTATTCCTTTGTATTATCCTGAGTTGACATTAAAATAGTTATCTTTTCCCCAAGCTGTGAATCAAGTGTGAGTGAACAGATGAAGGGGAGAGACCCTTTGGTCTCGAGTAGTGGAGGTGGAACAAGAGGGACAGAAGAATATGGGAGAGCAGTCTTAGCTAAGGAGGGAAGGCAGAAAGGGGAAAATCTTCAAACCCCCTCTTCTCTCTCTGAGTCAACCTTAAATATCATCTGTCTCCCCTGAACCCTGATTTGAGAAGGGAAGTCTCCACTCTTTCTCTCTCTATACTGAAAGACTGAACCCCTTGGTTACAAGTGAACAACCCCTCTAATATACTGTATAAGCCCTACTCTATGTAAGCATAAGCATCCTTGGGCTAATTTGTGTGACAAAGATATACTCAACCTGTTTCTTTAATATTTTCCCTATCAAGAATTATATTAAACACTCTGTTCCTTTCCTTCCTATTTTTCTGTTGAGTGAAATGCTTTTCTGTACACAACTTTATAGTGCATGTATTTTTCTTTCTTTTGACCAATTTATATGAGGGTAAAGTTTAAGTGTCAGCCACCCTGCCAAACCCTCTCTTCTTTGTTTGTGTAGATATCTAATTGTGTACTCTGATTATGTGGGACATTTTTCACTAATCTTTTTCTTGCCCCTCTATAATGTATGCTTCTTCCCTTCTCTTTCCATTCTTAAGCTCAAGACATAGCAAAACCACTCTATGCCTTGTCTAATTTGCTCCTAGGAACCCTGATGATAGGGAAGAGAGGGGGCATATGTATCATCTCTTCATTTTTGAGTACAAGCAGTTTATCTCTGTTTAATTCTTTATTGTTCATCCATGTTTACTTTTTTGTGTTTCTCTTTACTCTTGTGTTTGAACTCTAAGGTTTTTCTGTTCTGGTCTTTTCATCAGGAATGATTGAATGCCTTCTATTTCATTAGAGGTCAATTTTTGCCTTTGTTTTGCTGATTAAGTTATTTTTGGCTGTAAGCCTATATTCTTTGCTTTCCAGAATATCATATTCTAAGTTCTCTATTCCTTTATCTGCTAAATCATGTGTGATCCAGACTATATGGCTTTTCAGTACTTGAATTCTTTCTTTCTGATTGCTTGTGATATATATATATATATATATATATATATACATATATATATATATATATATATTTTTTTTTTTTAACCAGTAAACTTTGGATTTCAGTTATGATATTCTGGAAGTTTTTATTCTAGTTTCTTTCAGGAAGTGACTGGCAGATTCTATTTTCACTTTGTTAGGCTGTGGGTTTTTTTTTTTTGTCATGCCTTTAAAATAGTCATATTCTTAAGCACTTTCTCTTTGATGGGTTTCTAAATCAATTGTTTTTGCTATGAGATAACTTATATTCTCCTCTATTTTTGGATTTATTTTAATATTGACTTATCAAATCATTGCTTCTATATAGTCCATTTGATTTTTCAGGAAGTTTGTTGCTTGAGAGAGGTTTTATACCTCTTGGGTTAATTCCTTTTCCATTTTTTTTTCTTCCATAGCTCGTATTTCTTTTCCAATTTTTCCTCCAGTGCTCTTATTTAATTTCTAAATTTTAATGCTTTGAAAAACTCTTCCTTCATCTCTTCCAAGAGTTATAGTTTGAGTTTGTGTCTAAACTTTGTCTTTCTCTGAGGCTTTGCTTATAGATGTTTTAGAGCCTTTGTCTCATTTTGGGTTTGTGTCTTTTGTGTCCCTGTCATCATAATAATTCATTATGATGGTTATTTTTTCGTTTGCTCATTCTTCCAGACTACTGTATTTCAGACTTGATATTAGAAATGGGGTCTGCATCACTTCTAGAAGGAAGGTCTGGGCTGGTTCTATTGCTATTTTCTTGGGGGTATTGAGTATACAAAATCACAGGGACAGCTTAGGCCGGGGACCTGTATGTAGGCTTTCAGGGCTCCCCAACTGGTCAGATCCAGGACAAAGTTTGATTGCTCACCCTTGGACTGAGTTCTGCAAGTTTCTGTCTTAAGTTTTGGTGTCAATAAGAGTAGATTGTTGTTGAACTCCATCCTATTGGCCAGTTGGAAAGGTCTGCTGGTTAATAGTGGCACAATTGTGTTCTCTACTTTGGTTTAGGATTCCTGTTCTAATTATTTCTCTGTATACTGAGCTTGTACTAGCAGATAACCCATGACAAGTGATTTGATCACATTTCCCTTTAATAGAGAAGAAAACCAAGAAAAAGATTGGTGTCTTCTGGAGGTGGTTTGGGTGCAGACCAAGGAAGGAAATTCTCCTCTTCCTCTTTTGGTCCCTTACTTCCCTGTACCTCCCACCCCAGATCTATCCCACCCTGTGTTGAATCTCACCAGCTTCCTAAGGCTGAGGGCAAATAAGGAGCTGGTTCACATTTCCATCCTGAGCAAAAAAGTGTTGGGAACATGAGAAGGATCCAGAGCATCCTTTCAAGGTCAATGTAGCCTAGTGAGTGTGGAAATACAGGGTGAAAGAATATAAATTTAGGGTTTTGACTAAATATGAGAATTCTAAAGTAATATTGTGGTCGCCAATTTAAAGATTTCATAACTTAAGTAAAAAATGACTTTAGTAGCTTTATTTACAAAAAAGGTAGAAAGAATGAAATTGGAAAAAGGTAACTAAAGAGACAGATTATAACAAGTCACTAGCCCATCTCCGATGAAGTGAGGCTCAGCCCCACAGGGGCTTTCCCACATCTGGTGGTGTCTTCAGCTAGGGTTACACCAATACAGCCTCCTTCAAAGCCAAGGCAGGGATTTCCAAAACTCATCTCTCCAAGAAGTCAGGAAAGGAAGGCCAGCTATTCACCTACTGAAGACAAATTCCAAAGGAGAAAACCAAAGGGCAAGTCTCAAGGTGAAGTCCTCCAAAACTGAAGTTCAAAGGAGAAGATTCAGGAGCAGTCCTGTCTCAGTGTCCTGGTGTGGGTGTGGGACCTCCTCTTGCCCTGGCACACAGACTCTCTCTGGGTGCAGTAGTGGGTAAGCTTTGCTGCATTCCTGCCTCAACCTGACCCTGGTTTGTACAAACTTCCCTGTTCATCTCACTATGCTGAGCTGGGCTTGACAAATGATGCACTGTGACTTTTTTTGGTTTTTCCCTATCAGGATTTAACCTGATTCTTTTTTGGAGGATCTCTATGGAGGAGTTTGTAGAAGATGTCTCATATCACTATGTCTAGAACATTTCTATTCAGAGGGATAAGTTTTATACAGTGATTTATCCTTGATTTCCTTTATACTTGATTAGTTGTAGAAAGAGTAATCTATCAATTTTTACTGCATTAAAATAATTACGTACATGTACAACTGTAAAAATACATTCTCACAATTATATAATACAGACATAGATACACTCTTTTCTGTGGTGAAAACTAGAAGTCTCAGAACTGTAAGCAGAATAAGACAACTGAATCTTTGCCTCAGGGTTGCAAAATTGAGAGAATAATGGCATTTATACTTCTTTGGAAGGTTGGATTACAATGATAGTTTTCACCTATATTCATTTCATTCATTTGCACAACTTTAGGGCATCAAAATAGCTTTACCCACATGTTCTCATTGCAAACTTAACTTCTGTACTTTAGGTGCTGTTATTGTCCACATTTTATAGATGTGGATACTGAGGTTCTGGATTGTGTGATTTGGCCAATGTTGTAGAACTAGTAAGTGTCTGAAGCAGGACTCAGTTCCATGTAGCCTCATTTCAAGAGTCCTAGTAGACATTAGTAGAGAGATGAAAGGGATTAGGGAGCTAGACCAAGGGGGCCAGGGAGTAACTTAACTGGGGAGTAATCTCTAGTCAAGGCATGAAAGAAGCCCACCATCTGATTGTTCCAATTATTCGTAACGAATTAGGTCCTAAGCTCTGAGAAGCAGTGAGCATTCTGTGGTCCCCATCTATGTGTCTCAGATCTTGGTCTTCTCTTCAGAGATCATTGTCCTATAGTCTCTTCTTCCATAAGACTTTCTGTCCTGGGGCTTGAGGTCTCTCTATGGTTGACCCTTATTGAGTTTGACTTCTAGGGTGCCTTTCCTGCTGCCTTCATGAGGAGGGTTTTATGGTTCTCCCTCAGAAGAATAATGGCTTGTTAAGGTTCTGGTTTATAAGCACTTTTCTTCCTCCACTCAGACCTACGGTCTCATTCTGTTTGGGGTTTAAGTTCTTCTAAGAACAACTGAATGGTCTTGGAGCTTCATATTTGAATAGTAAATAAAATAGCCTGGGTAAAATGAATTTTTGTCACTTCTCTTTCTACTCCAAATTGCTCTCCAATCTTTCTTTTAGTCTTTCTGGAGACTGAACAAAGGAGAAGGGCTAGGTTCTTTATAGTTGGGTTCTTCTAGCTTTCTTTTGCCTATCTTTAAAAAAAATCTTCTTTTGCTGGTCCCAAATGACTTTGCCAAGCTTGTTGACCCCAGAAAGAGAAATGCTGTCAAATTTATACCTCTCACCTTTTGCTTGGTATGGTCCTCACAAGATTCCAGCTAATCCTTTCTTTTCTCTGAGTCCCCATTGGTTGGCAGAGGGCAGAGATCTGCAGACTGCTGAATTCCTAATAGGATGCTAGAAACAGATAAACATGCCTGGGGATTTCAAGTCTCTCAGCTAGCCAATCAGACAATGGGACAAGAAAACAATGGCTATAGTGTGTTTTAATATACTTAAAAAAAAAAGAATTTTTGGGCAACAGAACTATAGCCCTGCCTAGTCTGTAGTTAATTTGGTATAAAAAGTCCAGACAATTTTGGCTGCCTTACGTCTCTGAATTCTGGGATCAATTATTATTTTGTAATCAGATTTGTTTTGTTTTATTTTTTTTTCTCTGATAGGAAACATTGTGATGGAAACAAGTTATTATGCTGTCATGTTGGGGATTCTGTTTGGACAGCCCTTCCAGGGAGCCTTCGATCATCCTTGACTGATTAGAAGGGTCTCTACTGATGGGAAATCACACTCCTATTCCTTGTCTTAACCCCTTGCCTCATCATCTGGGCAAGTACAAGCGCCAGCCATTACTTTACATTTTTTAATGGTTATGATTAATTTGGTTGGCCCATGACTTTCAACAATAAACTAGAAGCCTTTTATATTTTAAGATTTAATATGAGGGGTGGGGACGGGACTCGGAGAGCCTGCTGGTTCACACCACAGCAGGGCTTCACTATGTTCTGACTCTAAGCTTGGCAAAGGCAATGTTACCCGTCTCCCTAGTAACAAATAGTTACTGATTTTAACCCTCAAACCTAAGCTCTTTGACTTTTACATTTATTTCATACCCTACCCCAATTGATCCTTTTTCAAAGAGCTTGCAATTAAAATAAATCCATATTACAACCCTGTCACCAACAAAAATGAATATTTCAAAAGAGAAATTAGAAAAATGGGATTATATCATTGAATTCTGTAGTACAGTTTCTAAAGTATATACATCTAACCAAGATGCACCATTATTCTGTTTCTGTCCCTTGATTTTTTGTGTTTCTTTGAGTATTTAAAAAAGTATTTAAAAAGATATTTCTCTACTTCTTCCCTCCCTTCCCCTTCCCTCTTTTTCTGTTACCACCTATTAACTCACTCTTAACTCTTATACCACAGATAGAAACCCATCCAGGTTACACTCAGTTTTGTAAACCAAACTTAAAGGACAAGACCAACCCCCAGATATTATTATTATTATAGTTGTTGCTAACAAATTGCCAATAGTGACTTCCCGAGGAAAAATGGTATAAATGATGTCATTCATGTTATTAGTGAGAAAAAATGGGAGGATATTGATTATATAGTGAAGAGAATCGTAATTATAAAACATAATAAATAATGACTTAATAGCATGAGTAATGCTCTAGTATTGATCACAAAGGGAGTTTCTCCAGCATGTTGAGAAGCAGCAGGTTGTAGTAGATCCAGAACTGGATGTAGAGTCAGAAGCCCCTAGTTCGAATTCAGTCTCAGATACTTACTAGCTATATGACCTCCCACTTGGACTACTGTAATAACCTGATGTTTGGTCTCCCTGCCTGGTCTGTTGCCAACCCAGTCCATCCTTCACTCAGCTGTCAGACCGATCTTCCTAAAGCACAGGTCTGACCTTATTTAGAACCCTTTTGTTCAGTAATGCCAGTGTCTCCCTGTTACCTTCAGGATCTGATATAAAATCCTCTCTGTACCTCTGAAAGTCTTTCAGTCTGGCCCCTTCCCACTTCTCGAATCTCCTTACCATTTTACTTTCCTCCATATAGTCTATGAGCAGCTGGGAGACATAGTGGATAGCACTGTAGTCAACAAGTAGTCAAGAAGAACTGAGTTCAAATTTTATGTGGTCAGGGAAGCGAAAATAGATATTTTGGGGAGTTACCATTTATTTTTATATTTTACATTATTGCATACTTTGCATAATCTTTTATGAGAGGCAGTATGAAATCCTCACCTGTAACTGATGGTACCTATGAGGAAATAATTATGAGTAATAAAGTGACTCACATGTGCAGGCTGTTTCATGTGCATTCGTGATTTACTTGCTATAGTAGTCAGTGTCCTTGGCCCTCACACATTTCCATCAAGAAGAATGTTGGTCTTTCTGATTTGTACTGATGTCTCATGTCTTTGTTTAATATTAGAACACGAAGAAGCTCCATTCTCTCCATTGCCTTCAGTGTCAATCTAATCACGATGAAAGTTCCAGGCGAGATCCGCCATTCACCCTTCTCAGTTTTTTAGAGATAGAGGAGCAGCTCCATGTCATTGTCCAGGGCACTAGGCTCCCAGGGGTCAATGCTTCAGGGTTCCCATCAGACCTTCACAGCTCCCAAAAAGGTCACAGAGAGTCTTTGACGTACATTAACTTAGTTGATTGGTATTTCCTTATTTTGCTATTGCCCGTCACATTTAAGATCAGGCGATTGTTTCAGCTTTGAAGGGATTAGAGTGATGATGAGGAATATGATAGTATCAATTGCTGTCATTTAAATGACACAGTACTCTGATCAAAAACCAAAACTTGAAACCACACTTTAGTTCTTCAAAGAGGCATATGTATAGTAAACGTTTTCATGTACATTATTTCATTTGATCTCATGCCAGAGACTTTCAGTTAGGAATGTCGATCGCTATTATCTCCATTTTACAAATAAGGAAAGTAGTTGAGATAAATTTAATGACCTCCCCAAGATCACACAAATGGTAACAAAGCCAGAATCCAAATTTAAATAGGCTTTATAACTTTGTGTTCTTTGTTCTTCCTACAACGTTATGTTCCTCTGGAAAATGAAATACTATTTGTTAATTCATTGAAAGCCTGCTAGGGTACTTCATCATGGCATGGAGGTGACTCTAGGTTCTCACAGACCTTATCAAGAAGGGCTAACTCTGGAAGGTCCTGCCAAGCTGAAAAGTATAAGATTACTGGAATGGTCAACCTGGTTTTAGTTCCTCTATGGAAACAGTTTTATTCAGGTATGACTACTGCACATGCTTCTTGGAGTCACCAGTGAGAGTTAGGTGAAAGGTGGACACTAAAGGTGGGAAAGCAGCCCTAAAAAGGACTTAGGAAACCCTCACACCAGAGTGCTAGTCCCCCTCTCCCCCCAATAAACTGGCCATAAACACCCCATAAACTGGCCATGAAGGTGGCTGTAGCAAGTATTGTGGAGTGCTTAGAAACCACTCAGACACTGAAGATGGCAACGTCATCCATTATATCCTGAACTGTCACCAGTCATCCTTTGTCCTGCCTCTAGACTCTGAAGCTGAGAGAGACAGTGAAGCTGACAATCTTGGGCATCTCTGGCTCACTTAAATCTAACTCTTGTCCACATCAAAATATCAACCTTGTGATGTCACTGGTCCTCATCAAAAATGAACATGAATAACACTGGGTGATTTAGGACTGGAAAGCACCTTGAAAGATGTCTCACTCAAATACCTCATTGATTAGATGAGGAAATGGAGGCTTAGGAAGGCTGAGTTCCCAAGGACACCTAGTTATTAAGCAACGTAAGTCCTCTGACTTTAGAGCCAGTATTCCAGTGCAGTGAGGAGTAACCATGACTATTGATTAAAGACCAAAGGGGCAAAATTCGGAATGTTTGCACTAGACGATGAGATTCAAGAGGTGAATTTTGGGGCACTGTTATGTATGAATACTCTGCTAATGTTCTGAGGGTGTTGTAATGGGCTTAAACACAAAGAGAAAATTGAAGAAACTTACAGAATTGACACAACTGTAGATCCTAGCTCAAAAGAAATACTATTTTAGATTCTTTCTAGTTAAATAGCTTTATAACCAATGTGCCAATCAAAGCTTTTCTTCTTTGCTAGAATGTATTAGGAGGATAATAGTCACAAAAGGGTATACATTTTATCCTATTGTTTTTATTCTTTTGTACCCAACTGAGATGTTGGCATGATTTATTTCTCCTGTGGTACCATTCCCCTCATTACTTTGATGTTCCCAGGATTGACCTCTCCTGAAAATATATGCCCCATCCTACTGCCCAACTTACTCCCAAACATCAGATTTCTTGATCCTGAAGAAAAATAATTTGGGAGGAAGACAGTTTGCCTTCTAGGAGAAATTACAGTCTCCCCCCCCAGATATGTCCCTTTGGCACAGTGATAATCCCAGTGAGAAGAGGAGGGCAAAGTGACAGGTGAGAGTTGGGATACAGCAGAGAGAATAAATGCAGTCCCTTGGCAGGTGGACCTTAGAGTTTATGGGCCAGGTCTGAATTAGGAAGCCAGGGAAACAGGGAAAGGGGGTCCATCTGGGGGAAGAAGCTTTTTCTCCACTTCCATTATCATGTTAACATCATAGAGGAAAGCCCCAATTGTGCTGTGCTTGCTATGTTCTCAAATACATGTAGCAGCCCCTGAAGAAAGAAAATGCCAAAGATATCAGCCTAAGGCCGTGATGGTGAACCTTTGACACACATGTCAGCACTGACACATGTAGTCATTTTCAATGACATGCAGATGCATGTGTTCTCAGTGAGCCTAAGGGCCTGTCTGGAGAGCAGTTCAACCATAGCTGTGGGCATGGCCATGCCCTGCCTTGGGGGGGGGGGGCTACTCCAGGTGCTGGCCTTGGAGGCAAGTAGTGATGGTGGGTGGTTCACACCAGGTGGCTGGGGCATGTGGGGCTCCTAAGGGAGGAGGGGAGGAGGAACAGGCAGGCAGGCAGGCTGGCACTGGAAGCACCGCCCCTTTGGTCCCTACCGCTCCCCATCTGGGAAGGGGCAGGGTAGGGTGGGGCCACAGAAGATCTGGCCCACATGCAATGGAGGAGTGCCTGGAACCGATTACCAGACACTTTTAGCACCCTGAAAAATATAGCAATGGCTTTACTCACAATTTTTCCCTCTATGTACTTTTGTGAGACCTTATTCTTAGTGTTAATGAAAACCAACAAAAGAAACAGATTCATAGATGAAGTTAGTAGCACTTGCTTGGGCTTGAAGTGTGCAAAATACCAACCTTCAATTGAAGATTTAGCCAATGAAATTCAGCAACAAAAAAATCACTAATAGGCTGGTTAGTTAAAAGAATTTCCCCTTCCCCTCACTTATTTTAGTCAACAGATCCCACACACGTTAATAATATCAAGACCAACAACAACAACAAAAAAAAACTGACTGACAGATGAACAAAGAAGTCACTAAGCAGGTAAGTTAAATAATTAGTTTTTGGTTTATTAAATACAGTTATGTATTACAATTATTCATTTTTGTTATTTAGACTATAAATATCATGAAATTATGTTTTTTTCTTGAAGTGACACACCACCTGAGTTATGCTCAGTTTTTTGGTGAATTTTGACACACCAAGATCAAAAGGTTGCCCATTGCTGGCCTAAGGTCTTCTGCAGGAGAAAAGAGATGCCCAGTGCCTAAGGTGAGAGGGCTTTAATTCATTTAAATAAACACAGTAGACTGTTCTGTCTCAATTTGAATTTTGACTCAACAATCAAGCTAAACTGGTTTGTTTCATTATTTATTCAACTCACTGACATATCTGGTTTTCTATTAAAGTCTTCTATCATTGCATTTATTTTATTTGAAAAGCTCCTATTACTATTTAATTTTGCAGAACCATATTTTATTTATACAGTGTTGCTAGTAGCAACTGGAAAACAAAAAAGGATCAAAATTGTAATAAAAATGTTGGCATGAAATAACGTATTCATCTTTAACTATAGAACATGTTCACAGTTGGCAGATGAGCAATTAGTTGACAAATCCATCCCTAGCTAGAGCTGCCATTAGGCAGAGTAGGGCCACCCAGATAGGAGACAGGTGTTCCCTTCCTGGGGACATGATGGAGGTGGTTTGCCCGGTGTTTTAGGATGGGGGCTTCATCTTCATTATCTCTGTGACATTTAAGGGAATTGTGAGACCCAAATGAATGAGCATGATGCTCTACTTAATCAGTAGGGTTTCCTTTTATTTATCTTTGAAACAAGAGCTTGTGGGAGGCTTGCCTTTTGAAGTATTTCTTGCTATTTCCCCCATGGAACTCCTTTTTCTTCTTCCCAATTATTTTCATGCTGCATCTGTGATGATGAATCCCTTCTAACTCACCTTCTTTATTACTTTGGTCTCCTGAGTTATTTTTTCTCTTTCACTTTAACATTCCCAGGGGGGGCATTTAACATGGAAGAGCAGGTTCAAGTCAAGGAAATTCTGCAGACTTTTTTTTTTTTGAGTGAAAGCTTAATAACCAAAAGAATTTGCTAGAATTCCTAGAGATCTCCTGAGCACAGTGAAACAGGATAAAGGAAGTAAAAACGTAGGCCTAATTATCATGGCACACAGCTTTTAGTCTTCTCACACTATATATATTCTCTTGCTTGATTCCACATTTACAATTGTAGAGAAGATAAATGTATCAAATTATATGGTGTACTTGGACACATCTCTGACATATACTGGCTGTGTGATTCTGGGCAAGTCATTTCATTTCTCAAACCTCTAGATGGCTTTTCCAATCCTGAAAGCTGTAGCAAAGAGCCAGCTTGCATTGGTAGAAGAAATACTTCCCTTATATAAATGAACTCACAGGTCCAATGTCAGTCACCAGCACCACCATCTTCATCAGAATTCTAATAGCCGGCATTTATATACGGCAATGAGAAAAACAAAGTCTTTTACGTGTATTTATCATTTGATTCTTATAATTCAACATTCACTAAGTGCCTACAATATGGCAGGACATTATTATTTTCATCTTTTAAATGAGGAAACTGAGGCTGAAAGACTCCAACTTGCCCAGGGGCACAGAGATGGCAAATGCAGGATTTGAACCCTAGCATCTAGATTTTCCCAGAGATCAGCTAATCAATTGTGCAAAACAGCTTTAATGACCAATAAACAAGAGATTCCTGTGGTCTTCCTGAGTGTCAGCCTGGGAATTAAGGGATGCTTCTGTCAATGTCCACCCACACAAGGAGATCTTGTAGGTGACGAATTGCATCAGTGGAGTCAGTCAAATCAGGAAGTCAGTTTCTGAATGGACCTTGCCTTTGGTGGCTGGTTGGCCAAGTGGATGGAACTGAGAAATGACTGCTCTCCTTTTGGGTTTTGTTTTCTTTCATTTCTGATCCTTGCTCTGCAAAGGGAGGGAACCACTGACTTCAAATTTAGTCTACGTTTAAGTCTGCAATGAAAATACGCCTTTTATGGCCTTGGCACATTCGGGCCATGTTCAGTGCAGGGTTTTTTATTGTCCAGATAGCAAGGATATGGATTTCACTTCCCTGTAAGCACCTGAAGAGGAAGAAGAAACCCTTAATTAGCACACAGATATTTGATTTGCACGGTTTGTGAAAGGATGGAAGTGCTACCAGAATTGAGTCCAAGCAAGAGAGAAAATTCAATGAGATTTGCATGGAAACTGCTAAAATTCTTGAGAAATAAACGTTGAGTATTTGCAGATGAGCTGGGGCCCTTCCCTTTTAAATGTTGATTGGCACTTGGTCCTTCTAATAAATGGGAGTTCGTTTTAAACTAGTTATAACTCAGAGCATTTGCTGATTTTACTCTGTTGAAATGGGTCCAAAAGCCCTTCTGCGCTTCATTAGCTCATTCAATTTACCATATGGTGGTTGGCTGTTTTTTACAAGCTATGTCATCTAGATGCATGCAGAAATGCATGTGTACGTATAATTAGATGTTTATACCACTTCTGTGGTCATGATAATCATCAGACAAATTCTTATATTTTCCAAACTGTGGTCAGAGATTTAAAATTGTTACATAAATTGACTTTATATGTCACTCGAGGGTGTCACTGGATTATACTGTAAATAAAGAAACACCTTTTTCTTTCCTCCTTTTAAACACTGTACATTATTGACTATGAAAACCAGAAATATAATATATTTTAAGAGAATGAATACATTCTACCCCTGGGACCATTCTTATATTTAGTTTGTTTGAAATATTTGAATATTGTACCAAGGTTTTATTCCCTGAAAACAATATTCCCTCTCTCATCACTGTGCCTGTGTGCTCCTATATAATGTGTTTTTGCTTTTTAGAGAGAGATGCCTTCTTCTCCTCTCTGCCCCCCGCCTTGGGCCAAGGGATGCTTCGTTTTTGTCTTCTCATATCCACTGCCTGGCAAGGTGGCTGCGAAGCAGCTAATGAGTGATTATTGCATTGTTTTTTTTTGCATTTTATTGCATTGATTATTGCACTGTTCATTGTTGATGTGTTAGCCCTAAAATAGAAACAACTGTCCTGTGAAAAGGTGCTAACCATTCTACGTTCTGGCCCTCCTCAGTCTCTGCAGATGGGTTAAACCAGGTTGAGGGCAATAGGCTTCAAACCTGCCAGGGGGGTAAGGGGATGTCTACACTAAGCATCCCCAGTGGAATGGGTGGATGACAACACTTTGTTCTAATAGTTATGGAAGCCACTGCAGTAGAGTGTGGAGTGTTTAGAGCCTGGTCAGACAGAGAAGATGTTAAGGGCATCCACTGCATCCTAGATCAACACCAGTCATCCTGACTTTTGCCTTGCCAGTGGACTTCAGTGACTGGAAGAGGGAGTGAGGCTGATGACTTTGTGCAACTTCATGAGTGAGTCAAGGCATCACCCTGGGATGTCATCAATTCTATTCCGAAATAAAAGGCAAACAAACATGAATTGATCATTTACGAAATTATGACTTGGGACAGACATGCCTAGTTCTTTGGCCACTTTCTGGGAAAGATCACAATGGTCATGAGAAATGAGGCTGTGATATAACAAAGTACAGCAAGTGTAGGGGCAAATGATACACACAGTACAGAGACAAATGACAAAAAAAAAGGGTACAGAGGCTGGCAGCATGGGGAGAGGAGGTGGAGTGGTAAAGGAAAGCAGCCAGTAGTAGAGAAGAGCGCGACGAGGTGAGAGGCAGGGAGTATCACTCATGCTTCCGTGGATTAGAATCGGGAGCACTAGGAAACATGGACCCATTGGACATGGAACAGTGGTAGGGTTTGAAGGACAGTTTAAAGTCTCATTTTTTATAGAATTACTTTGTTTTAGAGAGACTCTTATCTATGACCTTGAGATTATTTCATTTGCATATCCAAATCATACCAAAGACACGTAAAAACTTTTATGTTTACATGTTCACATCATCTCAAAATTATCAGCATCATTTGGTATGTTTTTAATGTAGATATCTGGAACTTGTCTGAGATTTCTATATCACAGAACCAAAAAGTTCTAATAGTAAAGCATAGATGACTTTCCTCAATTCAGCACCTGTTGCCAGGATGCGATTTTTGGATAAGATATGATAACAATTTCTGCAAATTATTCTTATTTGAGCATTGGGATGATCTATACAAGACTTCTGGGTTCTCCTTTGTAACCTTTCTTCCTGTTATGGTCACTTTATATTGGCTACCTATAAACTTACTATACTGACTGTGTAGTGAGGGGGACTAGAACAGGGTCCAATTTTAATACAGGTGAATTCACCACTCATGGTTATTATTCACATGCTGTTATTATTAATGGCCTACCTCCATCCTATTCTCATTCTTTTCCTTTTCTTTGTTTCCCACAACCTCTTTAAGAGTAGTTTTATTTCTGATTTATCCCTCCCTTAATCTTCCCTTCTCTCTTATCCTACTGCCCATCCCTTTTCCTTAACATCTTTCTTTTCTACTAACATATTAGATGAAATGTATTTTTGTTCCCAATTGTGAGTGAGAGTCCCCAATTGACCAGTTCAGAAGAAAGTGAGGTTCAAGTGTTGCCTGTTTTGCCTTCCTCCTTCTCCTAAATGAAGAGACTTCTACTTTCTCATTCCATTCATAAGATAATTCCTCCCATTCTTCTATCATTTCTCCCCTCCCAGTTTATTTTTCTCTTTCTCCCTTTCCGTTCTACTCTCAAAATCATCAAAATATAACAAAATTCACCTTCCTCCTGATGATTAAAGAGTTGTGAGGAATAAATGTATCATCTCCCCATATAAGAATGTAAACAATTTAACTTTGTTGAGTTCCTTTGGATTACTCATCCCTGTTTATCTTTTAATAATTATCTTGACTCCTATGTTTGTATAGCAAAATTTCTTTTCAACTCTATTCTTTTCATCAGGAATGCTTTATCTTCTATTTCATGAAAGGTCCATTCCCCAATTTTAACCACACCCCCCCCCCCATAAGACTATAAACGGTATGGCTGGATAACTTATTCATTCATCTTAAACTTTCCATCTTAGAATCAATACTGTGAATTGGTTCTAAGACAAAAGAGCAATAAAGGCTAGTCAAAGGAGGTTAAGTGACTTGCCCAGGATCACACAGCTAGTAAGTGTTCAAGGTCAGATTTGAATCCAGGGCCTCCCATTTCCTGGGTAATTGATTTTTTATTCAAGCCTAGATCTTTTATATTTTGGAACATAATATTCTAAGTTTTTTGTTTCATTAAAATGTTGGCTATTCACTCTTGTATGATCCCAACAGAAGGATCTTCATCCTTAGTACTTGAATTCTCTCTTTCTAGGTGCTTGCAATTTTTAATTCAACCTAGGAATTTTGGATTTTGGATATAATTTAATTTAGAATTTTTATTTTATAGTTTCAGAAGATGACTAGTGGATTCTTTCTATTCCCCCCTCCCCCCATTCTAAGAGATTTAGGCATTTTTCTTTTATTGATTTCTTGAAATATAATATCTAGATTCTTTTTTTAGGAGGAGGGGGGTCATGGTTCTCAGATAGTCCATTAATTTTTATAGTATCTCTCCTTGATCTGTTTTTCAGGTCAGGTCATATTTTTTTAATAACATCTCACATTTATATATATTTTTTCAGTCTTTTGACTTTGTTTTAATGTTTCTTGTTGCCTCATGGAGTTATTGACTTTTATTTGGTCAATTCTAATTTTCAGAGAGCTTGTTATTTGGTAAAGATTTTGTACCTCTGGTTTCAATCTGCTAATTCCCTTTTCAATTCTTTCTTCCATGTCACTCATTTCTTTTTCAGTTTTTTCCCCAAGTATCCTCATTTGATTTTTAAAATCACATTTAACACTTTAAAAAGTTCTTGCTTTATTTTTACCAAGAATTTTAGTTGGACTTGTCTTCAACCTGAATTTTTATTTTCAAGGTTTCACTTATTGATATTTTTGAGTCTTCCTCTTCTTCTGGACCTTGGGCCCTCCATTTCATGAAATAATTTTTATGGTGGGATTCTTTTTTGATTTGCTCATTATTTCAATTAACTTTTTTATTTTGGGTACTATGTCAGGGCAGTGTTCTGCATATATTTGAAGGTAATATGCTACTATTAGCCTACTGGGATTAAACTTCAGTCTCTCCTTTGGTCTGGGCTTCCTTTTCTTTTCTTTTACTATAAGTATCAGACTGAGCTATAGGCTAGAAATGAATCCCTGACCTGGTGTCAGGAGCAGAGCTGCATAATTACTCTTTTTTATTTCTAAACTTATTTCTTGTTCAGTCTGTAAGTAAGGGCTCATGATCATGACCACTCTCCTCTGCCACATGTAGGTACAGATTCCCTCCTCAGTCTGTCTTGGGTCTATGACTCACAATTCAGCAGAGAGTGATAGATGTGGCATATCACACCAGTTCTTCTGTGCTAGTTCAGGGAGCCCTGGAGATCTTTTCCTTCCCTAGTGCTCAGGTTTGGCCTTCTTTCAGTCTCTGGTTGCTGGAACATCCCACATACAATGTATTTCTGACTAGACCTTCTTTATAAAGTGTAAGAGGGAAAAAGCGGTTATTATATAAAAAGGTTTGGACTGGATTATATTTAAAAATAGGGTTACCAGGAATTTATATTAATTCTAAAGATATTTATTTACAAAATATAGAAAGTGAAGTAAGAAAATCAGAGAGGTTAGGATAAGATATATAACTTAAGCACTAAGTAATTTACTCCTGGCCCCTGGCTCAACCTGGGCAGGGAGAGTTAGTCCTTAGGCCTCAGCAAAGCCGAGGACCCGGGGAAGTCCCTCTCAAGAGGTAAGTCTCTTTAGAAAATCTAATGTGAAAGGAGTTAACCTTTCACTCACCACGTCTTGGGTCCAGTCAGCAGATTCTTCACTAGCCTCCACTCCAAAGAAAGAAAGAACTGTCAGTAGAACCGAACTCAGGAAGTTGTCACTCCCTTTTAAATACACTTTCTTTTGAGTCACTTCCTGTGTCTGCCCCTAATTTTTACATGGACAAATCATAGTCTAAACCCTTGCTTAGGACTGCCCAGGAGGTAGTCCGTCAATTCTGATTCATCACCTACTATTGCACACATGGGTCACAGACCTCCCATGTAATGATTAGGTGGGATGTTATACTTTTTGGTGATTAGATCTAAAAATGGGCAGATCTCCCTACTCACCTTTTAAGTAGGGTGTTTACACTTTTGGCGATTAAATCTAAAAATAGGCAAGGGTTAGAATTGAATCTTCACAATCAGTGGAGATTTAATTAATTTCATTTTCACAATCAGGGGAAAGTTAAATTTAATCTTTACAAAAGTCACCAGACCTCTCCTTCTTTCTGAACTGAACATATGTAGGGCAAAAAAATGATTCACAGTGATTTTTTCTTGGGATTTCTTGATTGGAATTAAGTGTGGTACATTTTCTAGAGCTTTGTGGAAGAAGAATAGTATAGGAGGTAGGCTATATTTTTCCATGATACTTCACCATCTTGTGACATATTGTGGTACTCTCCTTGCTGGTATTTTATTTAATATGTTTGCATCTATACTCATTAATGAAACTGGACTATAATTTTCTTTCTCTGTTTTTGTTCTTCCTGGTTTAGGTAATAGTATCACATTTTTATCATAAAATGAATTTTGATTAGATTTCTTCTCTGCCTATTTTACCAAATAGCTTATACAGTATTAGGATTAACTGTTCTTTAAATATTTAATAGAATTGACTTGTTAATCCATTCAGCCCTGGGAATTTTTTCTTAGGGAGTGCACTGATGGTCTGTAATTTCTTCTTCTGAGGTGGGATTATTTAAGCATTCTATTTCCTCTTTTATTAAACTGAGCAATTTATATTTTTGTACATATTCATTCATTTTTATTAGATCAACAAATTCATTGGTGTATAATTGGGCAAAATAACTTCTAAAGATTACTTTAATTTCCTTTTCATTAGTGGTGAGTTCACCCTTTACATTTTTTATGCCAGTCATTTAGTTTTCCTCTTTCTTTATTTAAATCAAATTAATCAATATTCTATTTTACTTGTTTCTCTTTTGCGTAAAGTCATTCCTAGTCTTATTTATTAGTTCAATGTTTCTCTTACTTTCAATTTTATTAATTTCTCCCTTACTTTTCAGGATTCCCAATTTGGTCTTTAAGTGGGAATTTTAAATTTGTTTTTTTTCTCTCTAGTTTTTTTAATTGCATGCCCAATTCACTGATCTATATTTTTCCTATTTTACTGATGTAAGCATTTAGAGATATAAAATTTCCCCTATGTACTGTTTTGGCTGAATCCTATGAATTTTGAAATATTATATCCTCATTGTCATGATCCTTAATGAAATTATAGATTTTTTCTATAATTTATTCTTTGATTCATTCCCTTTTTAGCATTAGATCATTTAATTCCCAATTAATGTATCATTCCATGAATCCTTATTGATAATAATTTTTATTGCATTCTGATCTAGAAAGGATGCATTTATAATTTCTGCTCTAATATTCTTGAACAAGAGGGTAAAATAGAAATTGAAAGAATCCACATATTATCTCCAGAAATAAATCCCCAAATTACAACTCAAGGAATATCATAACTAAATTCAAGAACCCCCAAATTCAGGAGAAAATACTACAAACCCCTTTTAACCCCCACTGCCTAGCCCTTACTGCTCTCTTGCCTTGGAACTAATGCATTGATTCTAGATGGTTTCTAAGGGTTAAAAAAAAGTAATTGGTAGAGTTGTTTTTTTTTAAATAGAGGAAATATATATGTATACTTCCATATATATAAAATATGTATTTTACATATATATATATACACAAAAACACACACACACACACATACACACACACCTCTAATGTCTGACCTAGTAATGGAAAGTTTAGCTATGATAACAGTAAGGCAAAAGAACACATTTAAGGATAGGAACATTGGCCAAGATGAAACAAAGCTATCACTAATTTGCAGATAATGTGATATGATACTTGAAAAAAATAGACTCAATGAAAAAAATTGACTGGATAACATCAAAGAGATAGGAAGATATGAAATAAACCATAGCACATTTCTATATAGGACTAGCAAAAACCATGAATAATTGGCAAAAAGAAGAAATTCCATTCAAAAATAACTATAAAATTCATCACACATTTTTCAGTTATCTTAAAATAAACTCAAATTTTACACCAACATAACTACCAAGAGCTCAGAAAAATATAAGGAGAAAATTGATAGGAGAGAGATTCATTGTGCATATTAACCATACCAATAAAATAGATGTGATGACACTCCCCAGATTAATTTACCAACTTGGCTCTATATTAAGGAAATTAACCTTATGATACTTTGTAAATAAAAACAAGACAAAATAACAACAAAAGGTATTTAAAAAAACAATAGCTTAAAGAAATTAAGGCAGCGTAATGTTACTAGACTACTAAATATATTATAAAGGAGTTGTCCTTTAATACAGTTTGGTCCTGGTTGAAAATAGAAAAGTAACTAAGACAAGATAAACCAGAAATAGAAGCAATTGAAAAGAGTGTCCCACTGTTTGATAAACGTGAGAACACAACCTTATTGGAGGAAAGGACTAACTTTTTTGATAAGAACTGCTGAGTATGTGTGAAATTCTCTACATCTCTTTTAGGATTAGACCAACATTTTATAATCTGTGGATTAGTGAATGAATGACAAAGCTTTTTAAGTATCCTATTTCAAGTGCTTAGTTCTGGGGATACAAGTGGAAAAATGAGATAATTCTAGCTTTCAAGGAATTTATATTCTAATCATGTACAAAATTGGTCAGTGAATTGGTGAATTGGAAGTTCTTGAATGTCCAAAGAATTCAGACGCAGGTGAGAAAGTAAAACCCAAAAGTATTTAGGGTGCATTTGAAGGTCAGCATTCAACACTTGGCATCACCACAGTAAATTCAGATGTGTATGTTGTCTGAACAAAAAGTTCATATAATGGAAAATATAGAATGAAATGAGACTTTTTGTTTATAACTATGGCTAAGGAAGGGATTATTAAATAACGATGGAATGAGATAATAAAATAAAAGGGGATAATTTTGCTAAATGAAATTAATTTAAAATACTTTTGCAGAAATAAAATTAATGAAGACCAAATTAGAAGAGAGATAATAGAATGAAAAAATATTTGTATAAAGCATTTCTTTTACTAAAAGAAATATCTCTTTTTAGTCATTCTATTACTTTTACTAAAGTCCAAGATCCTAAATATTTGGGAATTGGCACATATACATAACAAGAACATCTATAGGTCCTTGCAAATTTAGTGAGCTGACTAATTTTGATTTTTGTTTCATTAAAGAAACACACACCCATATATGCATATATTCCATTTTCTAGTGTTGTATGTGTATGTAGGGGGAGGGAGGAAAGAGAAAAACGAATTTCCAGTGAATCATAATTTTCCTACAGAGTAAAATTTTGGATTTTGGGGGGTTACTTTTAAAAATCGACTTTCTTTAGCTCTTAAAAGGGAACTGCTCTAATTCTTGCAATTTTATTCAGATTTGGAGTAAGGTATAATTTGCTTTCCAAATGTTTTTGAAGACTCCATAATCACTGATTAAAATTAAATATAATGTGCACAAAAGAGGGCTGTAGCTAAAGGACAAAGAGATATTAAAATAGTTATCAAATGAAGATATATAATAATACATTACCACATAAATACGTACTTCAAGTTGTTAATATGTAAATAAGATGCAAATTGAGTATCACAAGGGCTGCTTTCCATGTCATGTAGATTGGCAGAGAAGACTGAAATGGGAACAACCATGGATGAAGGGGCTGCAGGAAATCAAGTGCACCTGATTGTGAGAAAGGACTCAAGCTTTCTGGACACGAGGAATTCCACAAGAAGTGTGGCTAAGTTATGCAGAATTTTTCACCCAGTAGTTCAACTACTGGGCATATACACCTAGGAAATAAAAGACCCATCATTCATCAAAAATATTGAAAACAGCACTCCTTTTGGTAACAAAGAAAAAGAAACAAAGTGAGTATCCATTGGGTGGAGGGATAGATGAAAACCTGGAATGCACTGAGTTCTTAATAAACGTTATTCATAGATTGGTAAATCTATATAATATTATCAAAGCAAAAATGATGAGTATGAGAAATTTGGGGGGGAAATAGGGAGATTGGTACAGAGCAAAATTATTGGACTCAAGAAAAAGCACACAATGACTTCAAGAGGGCAAATAGATAACAGTAACACAACTTCACATATCTATATCATTGATATCTAAATAATTTCTATTTAATCTACATTTATTTTCTCTGTATTAGCATCATGATGTCATCTATATCTGAGTCTGATCTACTGGCCTATCTGGGTGGTAGGTGCTATTATTCTCTGCATTTTACAAATGAGAAAATTGAAGCTGAGAGTCCAGATAAAAAGTCTTTACAGAGTGTAGTGAGAATTCTAAAGAAGAGGTTGTTTGGATGATATAGTAGGAAGAATGGTGAAGTTAGGAGTCAGAAGACCTGAGTTCAAGTTTCAGTTCAGCCACTATGACTTCTCTCAAGCCATTTATGTGACTTTTTTTGACTTCAAATCCAGAGTTCTTTTGTATCGCATCACTTGTGTGTTAGACCTGACTCAGTTTATTCTGGTTCTTCCTGTGTGGGATTGGAATAAAATGAAATGCCTGTAGATCATCTAACAATGAACAGAAGGCAGTTTGCCTAGCCTTAGGAGGTAGGATACAGTGAGTCTCCCTCATCTCCTTCCTCCCTTGGAAGGTAGCGAAATATCTGTCAGGTTGGAAGGTCACTGACTCCTCATGGTCTGCCCTTTGTACGCCTCAGACTTTCAGGAAATCATACCAACCGCTCAATCCTAATTCTGCTAAACCAGAGATTCTCAAACGTTTTGGTTTCAGAGACTCTTAAAAATGATCGAAGATTCCAAAGAGGTTTTGTTGATGTGGCTTTTATCCTGTCACATTTACCATATTAGAGCGTCTCTTTGTATGCGTATACTTACTGATATTCACCATGTAAGAAATGAAAACATCTCAGAATTATTATAAAATTATTATAAAAAATTATAAAAACATTATTATAAAAACCAAGTGGACTTCCTGAAAGGGTTTCCGGGATCACCTTGTACCGTAGCCATAGTCCATCAAGTCCCAAGGGCAGCTAGTTTTGCTGCCTTTGGGGGAAAAACTAACCCAGTCCATGTGGCCAGAGTCCCGATAGATGTTACTCCTCTCAAACCACTTAACCATGTGATCGAATCTCTCTAACATTTAATTTCTGAAGTTATAAAGTGAATATGAATAGCAACAATAGCATACGGTGGCACACAACAGATTTTATTGTACAGTTATTACAAAGCTCAAATGAAGTTCTGAATAAAAAGCACGTTTCACATTTTAAAATACAATGTAAATTTGCCAGTTGCTCTATTTCCAAAGGAAGAGAATGCAATCAGCAAGAGGGGATAGTGTGGGTAAAGGCAGTTTCTTTAGAGTGGAAACCATATGAAGAGTATTTGTGAGAGATCAAGCTGGAGAGCTGACTCGGAGCCCAGTTGTGGAAGATTCTAAAAGCCAAGCTAAGAATCTTGAACCTTATGTGGTAGGTATTAGGGAGCCACGTGATCAAAAGAAAAAAAAGTGCCCCATCTAGATTTCCTCCTCTTTCCTTTCCCCCATCCACAACTTAGCAGGAATTTTGAGAGGTAAACAGTTTAGTCCTGGTCCCTGGAGCATGCTTCCATTATCCTCTAGCAGGATTTAAAAGTGAAATTTAAATAGATTCTAAATGATGGACTTTGGATGGAGAAGCAGGACTGTTAGTTAATCTTCTGAATTAAATGCATATAATGTTTAGGAACTGTTGGCACTCGTAAGAAAGCTTGTCCTTTTCAACGTCAGGCAGAAAAGGGTTCGGAGGATCTCGTAAAGCCCTGAATTGAGGCTTTTAAGCAAATCTGTCGATTTTTATATTTCGTATTTAAAGGATAGCCCCCTCCTTCTTTTGCATTGTTCCATGTGAAAGTAGCACCTTATTAAGCTGTTGAAACACTTCAGTGGGTATAGGTTTTATATTCTGGGGCTCTATAGATGGGTTGTTTTATTTGTCTTTCAAAGTAACTCAATGTACCCAGGACTGAACTCACTCGGCAAAGTGCTCTGGACGGTAAGTGCTTACAGATGTTTGTGGTTTTCATACGATGAAACACGTGATAGCTGAAAGAGATTACATAAAGAAACATGCACTAAAAGGATGGCTGTCATTTCCCCATTACTCCATAAACAACGGTAGGAGCCTGTCTCCATCTTAAGGTTTTAAAATTCCAAAGAGTATGGAAAGACCTTTAAACTGATAAGAACAACAAATGAAGGCAGTGTTCTTAAAGATACGTAGCTTCCTTATGGCATTCCGTTTCATGGAAAAAGCAGAGGAACTGCTCCAGTCAATCCATAAAAACAATCACATACTTAGGGTCTAAGAGCTGGTGGTGTAGAGTAATGCAAAAGATCGTCCCTGCTCTCAAGGAGCTCACAGTTTAAATGAGAAAAAAACTGTTATGTACAAGCAGGAGATTTATGGGGTAAATTGGAGAAAATCGACAGTGGGAAGACATTAGAATTAAGAAGGGTTGGGAAAGCCTTCCTGTAGAAGGGAGGACTTGACCTGAGACTTGGAGGAAGCCAGGGAAACTAGGAGGTAGAGATGAGGAAGCAGAGATCTCACTCTGGAGATGGAGAGTTTTGTTTAAGGAAAGGCAAGGAGGCCAATGTCCGTGGATTGCGGGGGACCTGAGGAGTGGGTACCTGTGAGCCACAGGAGATCTTGAAAGGTAGGAGGGGTGAAAGCTATAAAGAGCTCTGTATGCCAAACAGGATTTTAGATTTGCTTCTGAAGGTGATAGGGAACAAAAGGGGAAGGAAATAAGTATTTAAATAGAACCTACTATGTGCCAGGCACTGTGCTAAGTTTGTTATAACAATAGCAATCCTAGGAATTAGGTGCTATTGTACCATTATTATCCCCAATTTAAAGTTGAGGAAACTAAGGCAGAAGTTAAATGATTTGTTGAATTAGTAAGTATCCAAGGCCAATCTTCCAGACTCCAGGTCTAGCTGCGCCACCATCTATTTTGAGAGAGATGGTGGTGTGGTTGGACCTACATGTAGGACGATCCCTTTAGGAGAGCAGTCAGATGACCACTGAAAAGGTTCAGATGAGGTGATGTGGCGATGACTATGAGAGAAGAGAAGAGGACCAGTTTACTACTTGTGTGACCTGAGCCAAGTCCTTAGCTTCTGTGGGTTTCATCTTTTTCAGTTATAAAATGAAGGTGTTGGACTTCAGAGTCAGGAGGAACCTGAAGGGGAATTTCATTCAACTCTCTCATTTTTGAGATGAGGGACGTCAGGAGATGGAGTGAGCTCCCAGGGTCTCTCAGCTGGTACATAAGTGGACTGAGCTTATTTGAAATGAGTTCCACGGACTCTGAATCTGGCACTATTTCCACTTTACCATGCTATGCCTCTCTTATGGATCCCTAAGGTCCCTTCCGAATTCTATGACATATGATGCATGTCAAATACATTGCAATTAGTTTTGTCCTGTAATTTCAAATTACAGCAAGGTCCTGATTAGTGTGAACAACAAACCCCTTGCATGTATTCAAATGTGCACTATTCATAGTTATCATAATGAAAAATATGGTCCTTGGTTCCAGCCCATTGGAAAAATGGAATGCAACTTTGAATAAGGTGACCACTTTAGGGGATTAATTCGTGCCACTAATTTGAGACCCAGAACTGTAATTTCACCAGGCAATTATTAAGCTCCTGTTATGGTAGACATGAGGGATGCAAAAAAAAGAGAAGAGGAAAGAGAGGAAGAGAATAAGCATTTATTAAGTGCCTACGATGTACCCAGGAGTTGGTGAGATCACTGAGTGAGAACAGAGGAGGCCCAGGGAAAAGTCCAAGTTATAAGCTGTTTCCCATATGACTTATATGGACTCTAAAGAGAGAAAAGAAATCCATTTTTTAGTTTAAAAGGAGATTACCTCAAAACATCTTTCCTTCCAGCTTCTCCTGGGCTGAATTGCAAGCTACAGTTCCGAATAACAATGAAAGAGTTCACAATCATGCCAAAAAAAGAAAAAAAATCAGCAGAGGCGGTAATAATGCTGAAAGCAAGATTGATAGTAGGCAGCATGAAATGCAGATAATGTTTTCATGGAAAATTAGGAGGAGAACATATGGCAGCAAAGAGGCTTAAATTCTCAGGAAGAAAGATATGTCAGAAAGACAGAAATCAAAATAGAAGAGTAAAATGATTGGGTATGGCGCTCACTCTAAACAACCGAGATGGGAACGTGGAAAACCCCAGAGTCCCTAAAGGTCATTTTATAGAGGCTCCCTTTGAGCATGAGAGGGCAGATGGAGTACTTAGTGTTGGACGGGCAGCTCTGCATTCAAATCCCCTCTCCCAGTTGCTAGCTGTGTGGCCCTGGCACAGCTTTCATCGGCTAAGTTCTAGCTGATGAGGTTCTATTTCCCATTTCCAGTCTTTCCCAAGGTTGTCCTCCAGGCTTGGAATACATTCCTTCATCACCCCAGCCTCCAAGAATCCTTGGGTCAAGTAGTGCCAATTCTAATACTCAGCACATCTTGGTCTCTCTCCAGGTGCTGGTTGGTGGTGTTTTCCCTTGGAAATGAATAGAGGTTCTGTATTTAGTTTTCTACGTACCTAATATCTCTCCCACCACTCCTTTCCACGCACACACACCACCCTTAACCCAATATAAACTCCTCGAAGGCTGGGACTGCTTCATGTTTCTCTTTGTGCCTCTGTTGCCTGGCATGATGCTTGAAACATTGTAGGCCCTTGGGAAATTCCTGTACCCCAATAATTATGGCACCCACTTCCCAGGCCGGTTGTGGGAATCAAGTGGGATAAAATCTGTAAAGCACTTTGCAAACTTTGGAGAGCTATAAAAGATCCTAATTATTTCTAATAGAGAAAATGGAATGAAATGGAAATCACAGCACAAGAATTATTGGGACTTCTGGGGACTCAAGTCAATGAATATGACATATTTGGTCATAGCCCATTTGGTTAAAGTATATAAAGTATGTATGTATATATAAAGGTTCTTATGGAAAAATAAAACAATTCTCATAAAACAAAACTTGGTTTCAACAGTTACCTTTTTGGTAAATGTCTTAAAAAAATAAAAACCTTTATCTTCCATCTTAGAATCCATTCTTGTGTTGGTTCTAAAGAAGAAGAGAATTAAGGTTAGGCAACTGATGTTAAGTGACTTGCCCAGAGTCACACAATTAAGAAGTGTCTGAGGTCAGATTTGAACGGAAGCCCTCCTATCTCTAGGCTTGACTCTATTTACTGAACCATCTAGCTGCTCCTGTAACTCTTTTTTTTTTTTTCATTGTTGTAAGAGTACTCTCAGATTCAACTTTGTAACTAAGTCTTGATCTGGTCCTCCAACATTTAAGAAGTATCTACTATGTACCAAGTTCTGGGTTAGATAATTTTTGTTTTTCAGTCATATTTAGTCATTTTCTTGGCAAAGGTTCTGATTTGCCATTTCCTTCTCCAGATCATTTTACAGATGGGGAACAGAGGCAGATAGATTTATATGACTTGCCCAGAGCTATTCAATGTCTAAGACAGGACTGGAACACAGGATAATTCTTCCTGATTCCAAGTCCAGGACTCTATCTTTGTGCCACCTCGCTGCCCATTAGATAATCTAAAATCAAACCAAATTCAATTACTGCCCTAAAGGAGCTTACATTTTTAAATGGGCTATAAAATAATAGATTGAAAGAGAAATAAAACCAAATGATTTAAAAAAGGAGACAATGTAAAATGTCTGATATAAAAAAAAGCTGACCTACAAAAGGTAGAGAAAAGATGGATGAAGAGTCATTGAACTTCCTGAAAAACATGATTAAAATAAAAAGGCTTGGATGCTCTATTTCAAGAAATCCTAAATGAAAACTGCCCATATCTATTAGAAACAGAGGGCAGAGTGAAGATAGGAAAACTTCATCCATCACCCCCTGAAAGAAACTCCACCAAATGGAAAAGTCCCAGAAATGTCATAACCAAAATCCATAGAGCCCACATCAAAGAAAAACTACTGCAGGCTTCCAGAAGGAAGCAGCTCAAATAACAGGGAATCATGATAAGGATGATATAAGATTTGGAAGCTTTTATTAAAAATGATAGGAGATCTTAGAATTTAATATCCCCCAAAGTAAAAGACACAGATTTGCAAATAAGAACTTGCTCTGGAAAGATGAGTGTAGATCTACAAGTTTTGTTTTTTGTTTTTGTTTTTTGAGAGGACTTTCTAGCATTTTCTAATGAAAAGATCTCAACTGAGTGGAAACTTTAACATATAAGCTGAAGAGTCAAGAGAAGTCTAGAGATGTGTTTTTGTTTGGGCACCTGGAAAAAGTTACATGATGATATAGTACTAACTTTCTAATAAGGAGAGGAAGAAAAGTTCTTTTCATATCTAGGTGGTAACATACATTAGAGTCCTAGGACTGGGATCAGGAGGACTTGAGTCAAAATCTGGCTTCAGACACTTACTAGCTATGTGTCCCTGGGTAAGTCACTATACTTCTGTTAAGACGTACATGGCCACTGTGAAGATTCATTTCGCTTTACTGTATTTACTAGTTAGTAGTTGTTTTTCTCTCTTGATTTTTAATTGGGGGAGAGAAACGAAGAAGAATAAGAGGAGGGGGACAAGAGAGAGGATGAGAGAGAGAGGGTGTAGATGGGGGGAAAGGAGAAAGGGAGATGGAGAGAGGGAGAAGAAGAGTCCTATGGAAACATTTAAAAAAATACACAGGAGGAAACAAAAGGATTTTCAGAAGAATGCACACACAAGTGGAAGCATTTTGAATATAACATAGAATTATAGAATTCATATTCAAGGCTATTTTCTAATATTAATAGAATGAAATGGAAAGCCCAAGTTTTATATATAATACAATGTCCTTTGTTTTCTGTTTTATTTGGAAATGCTTTTTTTTTTTGCTCTTTGAATTAAGAATAAAAATAAAAATAATCTTTACTGGCATAATTTGCTGGAAGGACATTTTCCCCTTAGAGAACCATCTCCCTTTTTAAGTGTCTTGGTTTTTTTTTGTTGTTTTACAAAAGCTCTTGTTTTATATAATTAGAAAAGTTCCATTTAAATCCTATATTTCTCTCCATCCTTTGAGGAAGAACTATTTACTTATACAGTGATGAAAGATATCTCCTTTCCTGCTTCTCGGTGATATGACTTAGACCATCTACCCTTTTGAAGCCTATTGTCATATATCATGTGAGATATATTGGTCGAAAGCTAAATTCTGCCAGCCTACTTTCCAGCTTTTCTAGTAGTTGTTATCAAAGAGGGAGTTCTTATCCCACTCACTGGAGCCCCAAGCATGTTCCAGGCACTGAGGTCTATTATATGAACTCTATATTTATGTGGTAGGTTACCTGCTGCGGAAATATATCTACCACAATGCAAAATTATAAAAGATTTTATTATTATGTTCCAGCAGAGGTTCAGACCTCAGAGAAAACAATAAACCTGAATATTCTTTAGGCTTCTAATAGGGCCAGAGTGATAAATAATCCTTTTACATACTGCCATCTTCTACATTCCTCTTAGGTCATAAAAGTTTAAGAAAATACAGATCTATAATCCCATGCCTTCTTCAATGTCAAAAAAAAGTTGAACAAACTTAAACAGAGTTATAATCTCTCAACTATAAAGAGATCTAGTTCATCACACTTTAGAGGTAAACTAAGTTGTTATAGATTAAACTACATTTAGAGGGTACACAAATGGGCTGCTTGAGGGAAGGTGTTGCACAAAGTCATCAGCCACGCTCTCTCTTCCAGAGACATTGAAGTCCAGCAGTCAGATGAAAGTTGTGATGGCTGATGAAGGCTCAGGATATAGTCTATGACCTTGGCCTCTTCCATAGTGCCTTCTCCAGCTGCCTTTCATGACCATTGGAACAAATTGCTCCCATCCATCCATTCTGCCAGGGAAAGTCTTCGCAGAAAGTTTGGAGGAGACGTCCCCCTAACTCACCAAGGAGCTTGAGGTCTGCTGGTGATAAGATGTGGCTGATACCCATACTGGGGCTCAATTTCCCGTCAGGGAAATAAGGTGTGAAAAGGTAGGAAAATGACCCAAAATCAGGAATGTTCTGAAGGGAGGGAATTTTACACTTGATCCTGGAGCTAAAAGAAGCCAGTGGAATAGGAGGGTGTTATTGCCAGAGCTGTACCTTTAGGAAGATCAATTGGGTAGCTAGGTGGAGGATAAAATGGAGTGGGGAGAAACTTGAAGCAGGGAGATCCACCAGCAAAGCTATGGTCATAGTCCAGATGTGCAGTGATGAAGGCACGCGTTAAAGACGTGGCATTGTCAGAGGGGAAGAGGAGGTGTATATGAGAGATACTGGGAAAGTAGAAACAACAGAACCTGCCCCTGAATGGATACTGGAGCAAAATAGAGTCCGTAAATGATAAGTGTTAAGGATGATACCTTGGTTTTAAGCGTAGGTGGGTTTTCCATTTTTTCCCCTTCACTTGAAATCTTTGGCTTTTTTTTTTATCCAGGTGAATTTTGCTATCATTTTTTTCTACTTTTAGGAATATTCCTTTTTAATTTTATTGTTAAATTAATTTAAGTCATATTTTCAATTTCTTTATATCATTATACACAACTACTGTGATGATTATCATTATAATTATTTTAGACTACCTTTATTTTTGTATACAGTATTTTTATTGTTGTAGTCATATAATTCCTGTGAATATACCTTGGTAGTTGGCTGCCCAGGCATTTTATACATTCTGTTGTTATTTAAAATGAGATTTATTTTTCTTTTTATGCTGAGTTTTGAGAAAGACTAATGATTTTTGTGGGTTTGCTTTATATCCTACTACTTTATTAAATCTATTATTATATTTTAACACTCTGATGTTCCTGAAGTAACTCATTATATATATCATCTACAAAAAGGAATAACTTTCCTTCCTTTTTCTTATGCTTATTTCTGCAATTAAAATTTCTCACTCATGGTTATTACTAGCTTTTTACAACTAAATCAAATAATAGTAATTAATAATCAATATTCTATTCCATTTCTCATCCAAGAGGATAGACATCTTGTATTTATTTATTACAGATAGTGCTAGTTCATAATTTTAGATGAAATTTTTCTGCTACTTCAAGAAATAGCCCTTTAATTCTTATGTTTTCAATTTTTAAAGCATAGAGGGTTGTATTTTGTCAAAAACTTTTCTGTGTCTACTGACTCAATCATGTAATTTTTATTTTTGTGATATATCCTGTTACTTTAAATTTTCTCTAATATTGAACAAACCCTATATTCCTGGTATAAATCTAATCTCATCATAGAATATAATCTTTAATATATTATTGAAGCCTCTTAATTAAATTTTACTAAACATTTTAGTAATTGATATTCATTAGTGCTATTTGTCTATGCATAGATTTCTTTGACACCTCTCTCCTTTAGTCTCCATTTGTCTCATGGTTGTTTAGATAATGTATTTCCCATTTTTGCAATTTATATAAACTCAAAGTTAATTTCTCTTTAAATGTTTGGTATAATTTACTCCTGTTCTTGACACACCCCTTACCCCCAATTAGTTCTTTTGATATTTAATTTTTTACTCCTGAAATTGGGTCATTTAAATTTCCCATTTCTTATTCTGTTAACATGAATATTTTATATATTTAAAAATCATTGATTTCATAATGTATTGATATTTAATTGGGAAAATATTCTTATTTAAAATTTTTTCAGTATTGATAATTTGGATTCCCTCTGCTTATTATTATTATTTACTAGATTGGATATTGTTCTAGCAATTTCTTTTTTTTTTTTAACTTTTCCTAATTTTATCAATTCAATTTTTTTCTGTTTTTTTTTTCCATTTCTTGGATTGTCATAGTTTGTTTTCGTTTGGATTTTAAAAATTTTATCTCTCTTTCCTCTTCCTTCCTTCCTTCCTTCCTTCCTTCCTTCCTTCCTTCCTTCCTTCCTTCCAGCCTTCTTGCCTTTCTGTCTTGCTGCCTTGCCTCTCTCCCTTCTCTTCTTTCTTTCTTTCTTTCTTTCTTTCTTTCTTTCTTTCTTTCTTTCTTTCTTTCTTTCTTTCTTTCTTTCTTTCTTTCTTTCTCTTTCTTTCTTTCTTTCTCTTTCTTCTTTCTTCTTCTTTCTTTCTCTCTCTCTCTTTCTTTCTTTCTTTCTTTCTTTCTTTCTTCTTTCTTTCTTTCTTTCTTTCTTTCTTTCTTTCTTTCTTTCTTCTTTCTTTCTTTCTTTCTTTCTTTCTCTTCTCTTTCTTTCTTTCTTTCTTTCTTTCTTCTTTCTTTTCTTTCTTCTTCTTTCTTTCTTCTTTCTTCTTTCTTTCTTCTTTCTTCTTTTCTTTCTTTCTTTCCTTCTTTCTTGTCTTTCTTTCCTTCTTTCTTTCTTTCTTTCTTCTTTCTTTCTTTCTTTCTTTCTTTCTTTCTTTCTTTCTTTCTTTCTTTCTTTCTTTCTTTCTTTCTTTCTTTTCTTTCTTTCTTTCTTTCTTTCTTTCTTTCCTTCCTTCCTTCCTTCCTTCCTTCCTTCCTTCCTTCCTTCCTTCCTTCCTTCCTTCTTCCTTCCTTCCTTCCTTCCTTCCTTCCTTCCTTCCTTCCTTCCTTCCTTCCTTCCTTCCTTCCTTCCTTCCTTCCTTCTTCTTTCTTTCTTTCTTTCTTTCTTCTTTCTTTCTTTCTTTCTTTCTTTCTTTCTTTCTTTCTTTCTTTCTTTCTTTCTTTCTTTCTTTCTTTCTTTCTTTCTTTCTTTCTTTCTTCTTTCTTTCTTTCTTTCTTTCTTTCTTTCTTTCTTTCTTTCCTTCTTTCTTTCTTTCTTTCTTTCTTTTGTTACACAGCCAATTCATTCTTATATCCTTTCTGTTGATGAAAACATTAAAAGATATTAATTTTCCCTTAAGGAATATTTTGACTAGATCCCAACATTTTTGTTACGTTGTCTCACTGTTATTATTTTCTTTGCTGAAAGTACCTACTGTTTGCATGAGTTGTTCTTTGACTTATATGACATATTTATAATTAAATCACTTAGTTTTCACTCAAGTTTGAATCTTTCCAAAGGTCCTTAGTTGATTATAAGTTTTATTTTGCTTTAGTTAGCAAAGCATGTGTTTAATATTTCTACTTTTCTGCATTTGTGAATGATGTTTTTATGCCCAAGTAGGTCAATTTTTAAAACGTGCAATTTATAAGTGATAATATTTATTTTTCTAACTACTCTTGGGTGTCTTTTGATCAATAATATTTATTTTATTTGGTGTTTTCTTGTTTACTGATATTACTACCTTCGGTCTTGGTTAGCTAGATTATACTAAAGCAACATTGTACCTGTTTTTGCTGACTTGCGTAGGATTTATAATTAAAGTTGAATACTTCAAGTATTATTTTTAAAGTTTATTATCTGACAAAACAAAACCACGTGACGTTTTCTACCTCCTCAAAAGTCCCTTTTCCACCAAAGCTACCACAGGAAGGAAAAAGAAACTGAGAGACAGAACTCCACTGAATTTATCTCCTGTCTATGTCAGTACATAATGACAGGAAGAGAGTAGGGTGCTGGGACTCGTAGTTTTGCTGGGGATAGTAGTTTTTAGGGTAACAGACTCAAATTACACACTTAGGTGAGATCATCAGCCCTGTTTGATCCTGTCTTTGATTTCTGTCTCTCCAAGTTCTGCCAGGATTTGGTGTCCCTGGTCAAAGCTCTGTTGTTTCCTGATCCCCTTGGTGCATCTTTAGTCTTGGTGCAGTTGTAGAATTTGGGTCTGTTTACCTGAATTAGTGCCAGCCTTCCAGATACAACCTCTTTCAAGTTCTTGTGGCTTCTGGATGTCTTCTTGTGTAATTGAGGGCAGGATCTTTTTGTTATTTCTTCCTGGATTTCTTGACCATCATTCTAGTTTTAATTTTGTTGGAATATATGTGGGTTAACAGAGCTCCTTCCATACCTTTCACACAGCCATTTTAGACAAAGATGTCAACCCATTTTAAGAGCAGAGATGCCAAGAGCTCAGTGTTGAGGAAAACTCAGATTATTAACTCTCTCCAAGTTCTCTATCTCCATTCTCAGCTCAATTTTTCCCTAGGGCTAGTTCTTGCAGAACCTAAGAGGAGAAAACATTTCAATTTCATTCAAGAAACATTAAAAACTTGCTACTCACACCTCACCTATCAGTCAAATAAGCATTTATAAAGTGCCTATTATGTACTATGTTCTAGACCCTGGGGACAGCCAAGGAAAACACTTAGAGTAGGAAGAGAGTGAGGGAGGAATAGCAAAGAAGTCACTGTCATCGGATAGCCAAGAGGGTACTTGCTTATGTGGCAAACACCTTGCCAAAACTCTGGGCACATAGAGAAAGGTAAAAATGGTTCTTGACCTCAAGGAGCCCATGTTCTCATGGGGAAAGTAGCATGACAATCAACGAGGTAGATGCAAGTTAATCTTGGAAAGGAAATCTCTAGAAGGCAAGGTTGGGCGGATAAGGAAGGTAGGATTTGAGCTGAGTTTTAAAGTAAGTCAAGGAAAGTAAGACTTGGAGGAGCCTAGGAAATGTAATCCAGACATAAGGATGGACAGTCTGAGGTACAAAGGTTTCTGATTACAAAAATGTGGTGCCCTGGGTGAGGAATGGTAAATCAGCCAATGTTGATGGGTCGTGGAGTGCCTGAAGAAGAATGAATTATAAAATCTAGAAATGAGGGGCAGGGTTAAATTGAGAAGAGCTGAAAACTCCAAATAGGAGTTTATTGAGTAGAGGGAAGGGTTGCCAGAGTCGGATCTACATTTGAGGAAAATCACTTTAGCAGCTAAGTGGGAAATGAATTAGGATTGAGGGAGATAAGGTTGGAGATGAGTTAGGAAAATATTGCGTAGTCCAGGTGAGAGGTGAAGAGGACCTGAACTGGAGTAGTGACTGACTAAGTGGAGAAACACGTATGCATATATGACAGCCACTGTAACAGGAAGGCAAAGATTTGACAATAGATTGGATATGTGGAGTGAGGAATTGAGGATGACCCCATGCTTGAGAGTCTGGGTGACCGAAAAGATGGAGTTTAGAAAGAAGGAGGGGAATTTGGAAGTTTTGGAAGAAAAATAATGAAATCTATTTTCAATATGTTGATTTTGAGATAGCTATGGGACATTTAGTTTGAGATGTCCAAAGGAAAGTTAGCAATGCAGAACTGCAATATTGCTTAGGAAAAGGATTAGGAATAGACATATGGATTTGGGAATCATTTTCATAAAGGTGATAACTCTGGGAGCTGATGAAATCATAAAAAAAATATGAGAAACCAAAAAGAGAAAGGCGATCAGAGTGGAACCTGGGGGTACTCTTATAGTTATTGGACAAGACATACAGGGTGAAGGTTCATCAAAGAGAAGAGAAACAGTCATTGGACAAGTAGGGAGTGGGCAACACCACAAAAGCCTATAGAGAAGAGGGTATCGAGGAAGAGTAATTGATCAGAAGTGTCAGGTGACATAAGAACTTAAGAATGAAGAAACTGAAGAGACGGAGATATTACAAATGTAATACTAGGGGGAAATGGATGAATAAAATGTGATATTTGAATGTAATAGATTACAGTATGGTATTAGAAATGACACATTGGAAATAGAAAAAATAAGGGAAATATATGAAGAGATGAAAAGAGAAGAAAAGAGAATAAGAATAATACATTCTATGACTACATTAAAAAAATAAGTCACAAAACCGAGAGAAAAAAGTATCCAAGTAAAACAAATCCCAAGGGAACTCAAAAGCAGAGGATACTTATATCAGTATCCAGGTCTAATTCACATATTTTAAAACAAATTATAAATGATGTGGAGTTTGTGGTTTTGCACATTATTTTACATCTGTTTATTCAAAAATTTGGTTGTTTATTGTTACAATAATAAATATGTTAATAATAATACATACAATATGTTATTTATAATAAAATTTAAAAAGTTTTAAAAAAGGAATTAAGGGGACAGAAAGTAGTTAATTGATAGGTACTGAATGAATGATACTGACTCCATCTTGTGACTCAATTTTGAAGTTATCAGTTCCATTTCTATTCTATTTTGCATCTAATTCAAACTGTTGTATGAAAAAAACTTTAATTGTGGGAATTGATTAAAAAAACCCAACCTTATTGCATTGTTTGAACCTACCCCTATGTAGCTAGGAACCTGGACCACCTTCCCCTGCCATTTAAAGATCCTTAACTAAGGACAGAGCTTTGTTGAGTAGAAACTCAATTGGATCCAGAGAGTGACACAAGGGGTTTTCTCACAATTATTCATCTCAATTAACCTATGTGTCTTATCAGAAAACTGGGTTCATACTGATTAGTCAGGCATTATTTCTATGTTTTTTTGATTGTTGACAGACACCGGGGACAAGTGAGACACCTCTTATTCTGTTCTTGTTCACTCTTCCACTTCTAGCTTGGAAAGTCCCTAATCTTTCCACCAACTAGAAACCAGATTGCCCACTGTTGTATTGATTCCTTTTACTTAATTAGCCCTTTCTGAATAATTGTTTTTGACAGGTAGAAGTTCGACTTCCCCTATAGTCCACAGCTAGCCCTTAGCTTGGGAACAGTTCCAGGACAGATTTGTTGGGCATTTGTTATGCTTTGCTTAATAAGTCAAAAGGCTCAGAAGCTTGAACTTTTGGCTCCTCAGTCATTTCACCCTTCCTCTGCTGCAGTAGAAGGACCATGATCTTTAACTGGCACAAACATTATTTTTTTAGATACTTGGAATTTAAAAAGATTTCGGTATTTTGAGTTCATGCTTTTTCACTTTTCCTCTACCTTTGTTATGATTGTTCCTTTGCATTCTAAAGACTTTTCAAATAACCAAAGAAATAAAACATGTGGCTCTTCCTAGGAGGACCAGATGTGTCAAATACCACATATGCTTAACAATTGTGGGGATTAGGGAGAAGCTTGTGTAGAAGGTGGTAGCATCTGAGCTGATCCTGAATGGAAGATCAGCATTCTAAAGGGTGTTAACACTGCACCTCTCAGTTTTTTGGTCCTCTTTGTAGATAATCTGAATTGATCCGTGCTGTTTTCTCCCAACAAGATGGTAGTTCCTGGATGGCTCTGTACTAGGTCCTTAAGATACTTTTGTATCTTGGCAAGATGACTGGCATAATATTGAAGGTGCCTAAGAAAAACTCATTGAATTGAACGTGGGCAAGGCATCATGCTAGAAACAGGAAACTAAAACAAATAGCATTTGGAAAGAGTGTCTGCCCTGCTCTCTGGGACTATACATTTGACTATTTACAAATGAAATCATATTAGAATTCCTACCATCAGAAGGATGTTAGTTCTCTCCTACGATGCCTTTCTTGTATGTCAACAGAAGGGTTGAATATCTTTGGGACCAGAGGGATCAGGTCTCAATATTCTAGCATCTTGAAAAAAGAAATGTTAATATTTGACTTCCTTAAAATGCAGCTTATAAAATAATTTAATAAAAATGCTGTATAAGCAAAGCCATTCATGCTTTATTTTGGTGTCAGAGACGCTGAAAACTAGGCATGTTTTCCTTCAAGTCATATTGAGGAATGTCCTGAGGGACATTCTCTCCTGTACTTACTCAGATATAGTGTGTGCATATCTATGCTTAATAAATTTGTCTCATTTTCTTGTCTCAAATGCCAGGTTTTTCTAGGTCAGGGGATTACTTTGTCTCCAATCTCCCTTCATAATACTTAGCATGATCATGGAATCGTAGATATAGATCTGGAAGAGACAGAGAGAATCTGATCCCCAAACCTACATCTTATACAAATGGATTCTAAAATATGTAATAAGAAAGGTGATAGCTTGGTGGCACAACTAATAAAACTCTAGACCTCTAGGATCTTGAATTCAAATCCAGCCTCAGATACTTACTAGTTGTGGGACCCTGAATCTTCCTCTCTATTTGCCTCAGTGTCCTTATTTGAAAAATGGCCATGCTATTAGCATCTACTTCTCAGAGATGAGGGAATAATGATATAATATTTTGAACTTAAAGTTCTATGTGAATGTTATTATTAATGCTTTACTTGTTTGTCGATCACATTATAAAGAGACATGCCCAGAGGGGTTAAATCACTTTCTCAATGTCACCCAGGAACAAGAATCAGCTTTTGAATTCAAGTCTGCTAACTCGTGAGTCAGCTCTTTTCCAACTATGCTATCTTAAGTTAAAAAACTGACCAAGAAATACTTTGTCTAATTATTAAAGTAGTAAAAATAATTTCCTCAAAGAAAACCTTATCCCACCTTCTTTAATGTGAATGTTAATTTTGCATGTTGCCAGTTACCCAACTTCCCTCTTCTCCCCAAGATCCTGATGAGTATTTCATGAGGAGCAACCCTTTTTCTGAGGCAAAGTCTCTGCACTGGTGCTTGCGACTTCAAGAAAAGCCAGACCTATCTCAGTTCCATTAAGAGCACTTTTTAGGGGGGGAAACAGAAAACTAATAAAAATCAAAGCATTTCAAGAGGCTTGCAAAATATCAAAGATCCCCAAAGTTGATCTCTAAATGGAAAATAAACTCCCTCCCTCCTCCCTCCTCTCTCTCTCTCTCTCTCTCTCTCTCTCTCTCTCTCTCTCTCTCTCTCTCTCTCTCTCTCTCTCTCTCTCTCTCTCTCATCTCTCTCTCTCTCTCCATCTCTCTCTCTCTCTCTCTCTCTCTCTCTCTCTCTCTCTCTCTCTCTCTCTCTCTCTCTCTCCCTCCCTCCCTCCCTTTGACATCTACAAAAAAGAAACACACAGCTTACAGGAAAAGGCAAGGGACAGATCATGTTTCCAGGAAAACAGTAGTCTACCCTGGGTGCAAACTACTACCCGCATGTAAAGAGTTAAAACAATGCCTGAACCCAGCCATCCACAAGTCACAATGCAAATGAAGCCCTCTGGAAGGGGTCTGCAGTGTCAGGGAAGTATTTGAAAAAAACTGGTTGTCATAAGAGCCCCGAGTTATATATGGCTGATGTTCACATCTGGAGAAACCAGGTTGCTAGATTCCTCATTTAAAGGAATGGGGGTGGGCGGGCAGAAAGGTTCCCTGATGTGGCATGCCTGAGCCCAATTCCCCAGGAGGGAGACATTTATTACTCAACCAATTAGACGTGAAGAATGCCATGCCATGGACCATGGTGACAATACAGCTCCTATGCATGTGAAATGACCCTTTTCCCGAGCAGTAGTGAGTATGGGTTCTTGGCTTTCCCTAAGCTACAGACCTAAGCCAAAATGGCCTTTAACTGGGGGGTAGGGGAGAGGCAATGAGGAGAGAAGACAGGGAGTGCAGAGAGGAGCATGGATTGTTTGCATTGAAAAGCAGTCACTGAGGAAATGAAAGAATATTCAGATTTAGCAAGAGCATTTTCCACATTGGACATTCCTTTCTGAGAGAATTTCCTGACCTTTGAGTCAGGAAAACCTGCGTTGCCAGCCTGGCGGATCCTGGATTTGGAGTCAGACAACCTTGGTCCTCATGCTGCCTCTGTCACTTAAAGCTTGTGTGAGCTCCTGTGGCTCAGTTTCCTCACATGTAAAATGAGAAACTTGCACTTGTTAGCATCTAAGGCCCTTACAAACACTGTATGTGTGAGTCTATGCTCTTCTGACCTGGATTCAAGGAGTTGCTTCCTATACAGACTGGATTTGTAGGCCAATAACTTAACCTCTTAGTATCTTGGAAATGTCTTTAAGACTGCAGATATCTAGGTGAAATGGTAGTGTTTCCTTATAATGAACACCTTATACCAATGAAATCACTGTTCCAGGACAAGAAAGGGAGAGGGAGGGGAGGAAAGGAATGGGAGGTGTACAGGATGGGCAGGTATGGACGCATGTTTTCTACATGGTTGGCAGGACTACTCATAACAAATCCATTGGAGTATTTTTGTCGTTTAAAATTTTAATGCTTTAGAATTTCAACTTTTAATCAAGAGATATTTGAACAAATTTGATAAGAACTCAAGAAAAACAATGTTTTTACTAAGACAGTGATAATACTTTTACCACAGGGTTGGTGTGAGAAGAATGCTTTGTAAACCTTACAGAGATATAAACTATGATATACCCATAATCTAGGTACAGTCTAAAGAACAACATTGGGGTATTTCAGTATCCCCCCCCTTTTTATATTGGAGATGATGTGGCATAATGAATAGCTGGGATTGGAAAGATCTGCCTCTGACACATACTAGTTGTATGACCATTGGAAACCACAATTTATAGAAAAGTCGCTGATTTGCAATGGTGGAGGGATTCTCTGCACTGGGAGTGCCCTTTAGCAATCAAACCACTGGTCAAACTTGCACCCCCCCAAAAAAGAAATAAAATATGTGCCTATTGTATATACAGGCACGTTGTCTTTGAGAGGAATGATTAGACGTGTATATATAAACATGCCCTATGCATGGTGTGTGTGTGCCATGTGGAATCTCTTGTCCTATCGCTCAGGTCGGAGGGGTCTCTATCTCCCTTCAGGTTTCCAGGGAACTAGGATGGGCTTTGTCTCTTGCTCTGCGGTTGTCTTGAGCCCCCACCCATTCTGTTCTCCCTATTTTAGGGAGGGAGCAAAGACCAGCATCCATTTAATCACTCAACATCAGATATCCTCATTGCTTAGGAAAGGGATGTTTACTTGGCCCATATTACAAGAGCGAGTGTCTGAATATTTCCCTCCAATCCAGCAGGGCATCCTCCATCACCCCAGGCAGGAGCAGCCAGGGGAGTGGGAATTAGGCTCAGACTCAGCATCCTTTCCACACACTAATCCTCCTAAGTCCATATCCACATGCCAATGGACCTGGCAACTAAGAGATAGTGAGCCCTAGGAAGCAGTCTAAAAGATGGCGCAAAGAAAATGTGTAACGGGGAGAAGAGGTGCAGCAGCTCTGCAGGAAGAGCAAGGAAGAATGGGTTTGACAAGCTCCTTGGTGTACAGGAGTGAACCCCCCAAAGCAAGACCTCTATACATTGGGTAAATGGCCTGGGGGCGGGGGTGGGGGGTGGGGGGGTGGGGTATGGGGGATGGGATTTAAAGGAACAATAGGGACAGTGGGCTCAGAGATCCGCCACTAGAGGGAGTGCCAAAAAGTACTTAAAGTATTTCTTTGTTCTTACCTTTTTCAGAATGTTTTCAAAAGCATTTAAAGTATTTCATATCAGTTCCATTCAATCTAATTCGATAGAGTTTTTTTCAGTGCCCACCATGAGCCATACCTTCCTCTGGACTCTGGGATGGAAGCTTCCGTGCTACCTCAAGGATAGTTATACTTTCCGTGTGTATTAGGAGAATCCAGTCCTTCAGTTATGGGTAGAGATTCTGTGCTTGTTGCCAAGTCAACAACTGGAAGTTGGGAAACTAGTTTTGGCCCTGATGACTCCGGACTAATACTATGGTATAATTAAAAAAAAAATCTAACTGGCTTCAGAACCAGAAGGATTAATGACTTAAGAGAGGCTTAATGAGATCTAAGTGCACTTAGAAGACATTCAGATAAATGGCTGTACTTTCTGGCAACTTTCCAGTGAAGAGGACAGCTGTGACCTACCAGGAAGGGAAAGGAAAGCTATTTCCTGCCCCCAGCCTCCTGGAATGCCATGGGACTTTGATCAATGGCGTCTCTATTTCTTTTCTGTTTGTTCTTTCCTGGTAGGCGAATGACTGTCTTAAATGGAAAGGCCCCAGTGAGTATAAGAGAACGTAAAGTCCATCAGAGGTTCCATGTTGGAACTAAGAGGTAGTCCAGGAGTCCACCCGAATGGCAGTGGCCACAGTAACTTCTGCATTGGAAACATAACTTTGAGGACAAATGCACCAGAACTGTGGGTCATTGGAGGGAAAACATTACCTGGAGATGCTGGGTAGCGAGAGGAGTCCAGCTCATTAAGGGATTCACTTATCTACCATTTATGTTATTCTTAGAAAGAAACAGGGAGGGAATGCCACAAAGAGAGAAGAGGATACCCAGGACCAGAAATCCTGAAATACTCTTCTGCCTTGTATGTTTACTACATGTATGCCTCACTACTTTTGTTCATCAAGTTTAAGCCTACTTGCTCCAAAGTCATCGCATATGGAAGAGGGGAACAATGTACTCCTGTCCTGGGGTGGTGGGGAATGTTGCCTACCAACTCCTTTAAGTTTGGATTTGCTCTCTTAAGGAAGAGAGTGTATCCCTAGCATTTGGGGGAGGTGGCTAACTGGTACTTTCCCCTTTTTATTCCACTTTGATAAATACCCTTTTCTAAAAGCTGTTTATATCAATTGGGTTGATTGATATGGGAAGGATGAATGCCAGATGGGGTTCCAGGTGCTACAGTACTAGAAGCTATGGCCCTCTAACAGAAATGGGTGAAGTATTTCCCTCTGGAAACTTATTCTGGCTGTGTGGTGACAGTTGGACTAATGACCTTAGAGCAGGTGCTTGTTTTCAAATTAAATACATTTGAAATCCATTTAAATCTGAATTAATTTATGAACAGGAAAATAATGGAGGAATAATTTAATTTGTTTGTTATAGTACCAAAATATTTAAAATTTTATTTGTGGAGATGATGGCATGCTCTAGATGTGATTTTTGATCAGATATAGATGGCCTCATGTTATTACACTATAATATGATTGCTTGGTTTTAGCACTGAAAATCTACGTGCAATTTAAGAAATGGTTCCCTCTCTAAAAAACATAACCAGAATTAAAAGCTCTTAATCTTCGAAAACTTTGCATGATTTTATAAAGTTCTCCTTAAGATTATTAGCAGTCCCATAGCATTTGCCCTTCATCTCATTAGCCGCATGACCTTGGGAAAGTGTTTTGTCATTTCTGGTACTGAGATTGTTTTTGTGAAAAATGAACTTATTTAAGTGGACCACCACTAAGATCTCTTTCAAATCTAAAGTTTTTAATCTGTGGAATAAGGAAGCATCAAGATTGCAGACTACCAAGATCACCCAGCCCTTCCCTCCCTCCCACCCCAGGAATTATTATTTTAAAATTTTTAGGGTTAGCACAATTTTGTAAAAAAAAAAAAAGAAAAGAAAAGAAAAAAGAAAAACATAGCTTAGGACTAGAATAGTCTTTTTTTTTTTCCACTGAAATACTAGTGATTTGCCATGGTGCATGCTCAAAGGTTACCATTTTCCTAACATACTGAAAGCATTAACTTTTAAAATTTCCAAATATTTTCCATAAAATTAAGGCACCCTAGTCATTGACTCTGTAATTAGCAGGAATTTTCAAATGCATTCCATTCTGTTGGGCTTGGACAGAAACACACATTGTGTGTATTTGATGGCATGTGCTAATGATCGAAGTTAAAAAAATCCTATTGTAGGCAGGAGG
The DNA here is from genome assembly GCF_027887165.1 of Monodelphis domestica. Taxonomy (NCBI): domain Eukaryota; kingdom Metazoa; phylum Chordata; class Mammalia; order Didelphimorphia; family Didelphidae; genus Monodelphis; species Monodelphis domestica. Next base: position 308,525,300 of record NC_077232.1, on the reverse strand, counting down.
CAGGTAAGAATTATTGCTAGGTATTCTATCCCCTTAGTCCTTCACACTGCTAATCATTGCAAGCAGTTTCCCACAAAGACTCTATTTTAAAAATTCAATTTAATTTGCAAATCCCTCCACCCAAAGCCCACACCCATTAAATATTTACCATAAAACTACACTTACCGACCTCAGTTAAAAAAAAAAAAGTTTAAGAAAAATAAAACACAACTCTCACCCTGTAAAAATTTATTACAAAGCCTAGGGCTATTAAAAATATTAAAATGTATTCCTGGCCACTTGGCCTGCATTTTTAAGATGCCATCTACAATCCCACACCTATTGTAACCCGTCTCAAATTCAGATAAATGCCTTTGCACCTAATATCTCCTCCCCAAGTTCAAGTTCAAGACTCCTCTGTTTTGTTTTGTTTTGTTTTTCTTTTTTTAGTTCAAACTTGTGATTTCATATAGAGAGTTTTGAGACAGGATATTCCTTTTTTTATTGAATTTTGGCACCTGCTCATTCTTAGAGAATTGCCTGTGGGAACTGAGAGGATATTGACTTCCCTAGGATGGCAAAGCCAGTAGGAATCAGAGGAAGGACTTGAATCCAGATCTCTATGACTCTGAGACCAGCTGTCTATGCTACCTCTCTCCTAAGTAGACCATGAGCATGGAATATAGCACATAACACAAAATTGTTTTTATGAAACTGAGTATTCCTATTGTCATTCAAAGCCTTCTGACATTTTGTCATTCAAAGCCATGTACACATGACCCAGTGACAAACAAAATTATGCAAGCCACCCCACAGCATTTAGCTTTTTCATTATTCTGAGGTCATAGCCCCTCCAACATATAGCCCTTAGAAATGGGCTCTGAGCTGCTTATAAGTCTAATCTACATCCCTGGGACACAAAATAGGCTTAAAGATTATTTCACTAATTTAAGATTGCTTGATGTCAAATTGCTAGAATCTGGATTTTTTGGATGTCACTATAGTGAGATATGCCCTAAAATACCTTCAACTATGGCAACTATCTCTATCTCTATCTCTACCTCTACCTCTATCTCTATCTCTATCTCTATCTCTATCTCTATCTCTATCTCTATCTCTATCTCTCTATCTCTATCTCTATCTCTATCTCTATCTCTATCCATATCCATATCCATATCCATATCCATATCTATATCTATATCTATATTGTGAGAATTAAATTGGTTGAGGTCTTAAACTGTAGTGATTAAAATGGTGGAAGATATAAATTGTGATAGATATAAGAGTGGGTGAGTAAATTTGACCGCAGAAAATATGTTTCACTACAGTGTCTTGGTTTTTAAATCAAATATAAGGTGGTTGCCAGGGAAATATTCCCAATTATTCAAATACCGAAGTCAACTGGGTTTTATAGAGATTTAATTAATACAAATGTGGAATTAAAGAAAAGAGAGAAAGAGAGAAAAAGGAAATAAGTATGAAGGGCCTTAAGCCAACATGGCCTAGACCTGAGTCTTAAGAGAGAGAATCAGTCAGTCAGTCTTTTAACACTCATCACAAAGTCTGCCTAAGCAAGGATTCTAGTGACACCAGGCCAGCATCATCTCAGCTGCTTTTACCAGCTCCCTCCTCCATCTGAATGTTTCAGAATCAGTCCTTCTTCAATCTGAATGTTTCAGAATGACCTCCAGCTCTTCTCTGAGCTCTTATTTTTAAGGGCAAAATCTCCTATGTCACCTCCCCTAAGTTCTTCCATCTACCAATCACTGTAGATGTTTTCCAAAAGATAGCCCATTTTGAATTCACAGCTGAGTAGATTAATCTCTTTAGTAAGTAAAAAAAAATGCTGCTGTGTCGACTAATTTTCATTAAGAGAAAACCTCTGAGTAAGTTTTCACCTTTTAGGTCTAAGTAGTTTACAAGTTGCCCCACCTTTATAGGCGCCTAGCATCCCATTGTATCAATTCCAAAAACAGGCATGGCTCAAAGAACTCCTTTCCTTTATAAGTATGGTTTTCAAGTACTTTCATTATTTAGCAAGGAGTTTTCTGCCCTAAAGCAGTCTTAAGTATGGGTGGAGTAGGGATACTCCCATAGCAAGGAGTTTTCACATTCAAGTAGAGTTCTCACTATCTGGTAGGGAATTATTTCAAGTAGGGAATTGGAGGATTCCTCAATGTGGAGTAAAATTTTTAACATTCATAAGTCTGTGAAATTTTAAGGTTTACAATATCCATATCCATATCCATATCTATATATCTATATCTATATCTATATCTATATCTATATCTATATCTATATTCAACCATAACTAACCTTCTTATCCTTTCTGATTCTTGAACATATATTTCCAGAAGGAGGCCATCCAATGATCCAATTTGCCAGAAGGGCCAATGTAACACGTGTAGTCTCTTTGTTGTCTTCCATTCTCTAGATAGAATTGACTATCCTCCTTCTTTATTCATGCACTCCTTTGATGTATCTTATATGACTTGGAATTCATGAATACAAGGAGCTAGGTGGATAGCCGGATAGAGTGGTAGCCTTGGAATTAGGAAGACTTGAGTTCTAATCCTGCCTCAGACATTTGCTAGCTCTGTGGCCCCCGGCAAAAGAGCTGGAAACTGGTGTTATATTCATAAAGCACTTCACAAGTTATTTAACCCCTCTCAAACTCAATTTCCCTATCTGTAAAAGAAAAACAATAACATCACTCTCTTGTGCTCTTGTCAGTATCAAATGAGACAATATTTTTGAAAACCTTAAAAACTTATATAAATTCATATGATGATGATGATAAAGATAATATCCCAATCATCCTTGGTGAGTTTATGTACCCATTTGTGAAAATTTAACACTTGTCTTTGTCCCTTTCTTTGGATTTTAAAAAGGGAGAAAGATTTAATATTAAGATTGAAGTTACACCTCTGCTTCCTTTACCCTACCTTTTGGTTGAGTAAGAATGCAGACAAAGCCCTGTGTTTATCTGTAACACACCTCTTAAAATAGAGAAAAGATAGTGGGACAGAAAAGTGGACATGTACACTCTGCAGTCATTCTACAGGTCCTGTGACTCCTGGCATTTGGAAGAACTTAGCCTCCTCCCCTGCATGACTTCCTGGCTTCCAGAAGACCAGCCTCTTTCCCAGAGAAAAGTTGGAATCCTCCAATTGGAGGGGCTTTGGAAAGAGGCATCACTCAGAGCATAGACTGGAGTGGCCAGAGGAAGTAGGGGCTTTTTTTTGACTGGGCATCCTTGGCTCTTGGCCTGACTCTTGAAGATGGCTGCTAAGGGAACAGCTGGCCCATGTGGCCACTGCTCTCTCTTTCTCTGACCCATTTTTTTATTTTTTAATAAATAATTATAAATTAAGATGCAATCTTCAGAGATTATTTAATCTCAACACACCATACATCTTTCCATTGTCATGTAAATGAGAGTTTTGACTCTTCTGAGATCATGGTCTTCCATGATTCTCAGTCCCACAAAATTATTGACAATTGGTGTTAAAACCATATAAAACAGTTTGAAATGATTGAAATCCCTGTTTCCTCTCCAAATATGATACAGCTGAATCCCTTCAATGTTGGACTCAAATCATTATCTAATGACATCTTCCAATCTGAGATATATAAGAAATGATAACATATAGTATTAGATGAGATTGTGATGATAATTTTGTCCAAGTATCTAATTTCATAGATACAAATATGAGGTTTGGATAAATTAAGGAGCTTCCCCAAGTTTAGACAGATAATAAATAGGAGAGTCAGGATTCAAACTTGTTTTCTGTGATGTCAGATCTAAGACTCTTTAATCTTTTTCTCTTCAAGGTTGTCTAGCAACATCCATCCAGCTCTCTCTATACTAAATCAATGAATTATTTTAAATGTGAAAGCAAGGCGCCATGGCAAACTGATGTTGAACCAGTGTATGTGAACAAAGAACAGTGCCACTATAGCAAGTGAAAATTAATGATAGGGAATTAGAGCTGCTGAGACAAAAATCTCAAGTCATCGTGTCTTCCTTCCACTTGGAGAAAAAAACTGAGAGAAAAAAAGTTTTTTAAGTTTGTTTTTGATAGACAGGACATATTCTTCCCTTTAAGCAGAAGATGATATAGAAGTGAGGCTTCTAGAACCAGTAGAGAAAGACAATATGAGTTTGATTATCTCTGAGACTTAGAAAGATACACAAAGAAGAACAAACTGAAGAAACATGCAAAGTGGAGAATTGGCACCAGTTTAACTTGGATTTGGCATAGATGTGACTAATGGCCTCGCTTGGGGATGTTATTTATCCCATCAGATTGTTTTATTCACATTTAGACCATAAATTACTTGAGGGCAGAGATTATCTTCTGCCTCTTTGTGAATCTCCAGAATTTAGCACAGTGATAGATGCTGAGTATGTTGAGTGATTGATTGGTGGAAGGTGGGTTTAGTAATCTCAAACCTTGCAAGATTCAGAGCCCACAAATGAGGTGATGTTCATTACATTTGGATCCTACAGTTACATACCAATTTTATAAGCACTCTTGACATATGGAAATACATTACATTTGCAGTTTTAATGCCTGCCATGACAAAGGTTTCAGTTCAGATTTTTAATGGAAACAAACTTTTTGGACATTCTTGGGAAAATAGGATTTAGACCTAGTTGAAACTTTTAAGTCAGGGGTTAATAATCTGGAATCCACAAACTGTCAAGGAGTACATCAATAGATTTCAGAGGGCCCTTGGGTAGGAAAAAATTACATCTTGATTTTCACTGATCTCTAAGTGGAATTTAGCATTTCTTATCATTATTAAAATATACAACATGCCACAATAGCATTTCTAGTACTTTTCACTTTGTCACTAGAAATCACAAATGTGTTCATATCATATTACAAATGCAGATATCCTGAAAGATCATTTATACCCATCACTACTTTGAAATAATCATAGTTCTTAGATCCACTGCTATATACCAGGCACTCCAAAAAGTTTTAGGGCAATTTTAAGCTAGAATTTTAGGTCACTTCATTTGTACATACACACACACACACACACACACACACACATATTTGCATGCATAGGCATTTTTTACTATAGCACAAATTTATTTTTAAAAAATATTTTGATAACTACATTTCAGTAAATCTATTTAATCTTTTCTTACATTTGATAATAGTATCTGGAGAAGAGCTCAATAGGCTTCACTAGACTATCACCAAAAAGTCAAGAACTCTGCCTTAGAAAAGTCATGAGAATTTGGACTTGTTGCTCTAAAAGGTCTATGATTGGGGGAGCTAGCTGACTCAGTAGATAGACTGCCAGACAGGAGGTTCTGGTTTCAAATTTAGCCTTAGACATTTTCTAGTCATGTGACTCTGGGAAAGACACTTAACCCTAACTATCTATTGTAATGGTGAAAATTTCACCTTTTTAAGATTGATGTAATATTGAACAATGGCCGCCAAGGAATTTACTTATGAAATTCCTAAAATGAAACACTCAAGTCAGAATGGAGTTTATGGAGGTTTAATCACAATGGGAGTAGGGAAAGGAGAGGGAGAGAAGGAGAGAAGAGAAAAGGGAAAGGGGCTACTCAACCTCTGACCAAGGCAGAGGGAGTTTTAGGCCCAAAGGCCCAGGTGGAAAGAATCAGTCCTTAACTCACGTGACCGATCTGAAGGAAAGCTTTCTGCGGGCGTCCTCCCTGTCCAAGCTTCTAACACGAACTGGTGTCTAGCTCTCTCCACAGGAAGTAAGCGAATTCCAGAGGCTGTTCCCTACCTCACTTCCTGTGTCTCACAAGTGCCAATGGTTGGCTCTAGCTTGGCTTAGGACAGCCCAGGTGGGCAGTTAGTTATTTCTGATTTGTCACTGACTAGCACATGCCCGTGTAGTGTGGGTATGCACAATTTTTGGGTGCTAGACCAAGATGGAGACTTTTAAAATTCACACTATCCCTTATTGCTCTTCTGCCTTGGAACTGATATTTGTATCAATTCTAAGACATAAGGTAAGGGCTTAAAAAAAAAGTCTATGCTTTCAAGAATCCTGAAAAAATAAGAACTAAATAAAAGAATTATCCATGAGTAAGATAAACCAATATAATAAAAATCACTATACTAGTTAAATTAATTTACTTATTCATTGCTATACCCATCAAACTATTCAAAGGATTACTTTATGGCACTCAAAAACATAATAGCAAAATTCCTATGGAAGATCTCAAGAATCTCAAGAGAAATAATGAAAGGAAATGGGAACAAAGTGAGCCTGTCTACTCAAGGTTTCAAACTATACCACACCAAAGTTATTAAGACAATTTAGTACTGATTAAGAATCAAAGAGACCTATAAGTGGGACAGATAAGACATAGAAAAATAATATATCAGGGAAGTCACAAATCCATTTGAGTCTTTTCAGTGCCTGCGTGAACTTTAGATTACTCCACCCTACTTAGTATAACAAAAACAGGAATGTCTACACCCATACTTAAGATTTAAGTATTTGGGAGGATGGCCGATGACAGAAATGTGCTAGCATATGACAAATCAGAAACAACTGACTATCCTAAGTCAAGCTTAAGCTACCATTAATACATGCAAGACACAGGAAAGTGATGTAAAAACTGTCTATATATTTAGCATCACTTCCTCTCTCTGGCCTCTTTCCGCGGAGAGGTGGCTCTGGCTGGCAGCGTGCTGGGTGTTTTGGCATCTTGGCATGGCAGCTATTGTCCACTTTGGCAGTGAGTTTTCCTTGATACTATACTGGGAGAAGCTGAGTAGACCTAGTTCAGGTGAGTCATCTTATCTGAGCTCTCTCAGAATTTAGGCTGATTCCTTTCTCCTTTACTTTCCAAACACTATCCTCTTAGAAAACCTCTAATCTTCTTCAAAGACCTTGTGGTGGAGGTCTTTGAACTTCCCCTGGCACAAGCCAGGTGGGAGAAATCCTATACCCCCCTTCTCTCTCTCCTCCTTAATTCCTTCCCTCTATATTAATTAAAATCACCATAAATTTCCAACTGACTTGGGGATTTTATCTGGAATTTTCTCTGGTGACCAAAACTAATTTAGATTTAAGTCACAACCCTAAAATTATCCTTACACCTGACACATAGGAAATACTCAAAATATGTTTGTTGAACTGATAGATTGAAAAAATAATGAAAAGAAATGAATATACAGTTATATTCCAGCAAAAAATGAATTGAAAAGTAATTGATAACTATCTGCTAAAATGTAAAATGCTCAACTCAATAAAAGTAAAAAGAGAAATCTTAAATGAACTCTTCTCAAAATGAAAGAAACAGAATAATCTAAAAGTGAACTGACAAAGCCCAGGAGGTTTTGGTGAATTACTCAGGATCAAATGGACTTGTACATTAATTCTATTAAATAGTTAAAGAATAGTTAATGTATGTGAAACAAGATGATTCTTAGAAGTCTGAAGGCCTTCTATCACATACACACACACACACACACACACACACACATATATATATTTATTTTTTGTTTTTTGTTTTTAGTCAATTATTTTGTCACCAATGTGATTCTGATATTCAAAATTAGGGAGAGACAACAGAAAGAGAACTAGGGAGAAACTTCACAATTATGAAAAAATATACCTAGAAGAAATATATGTATATAATAGTTTACTATGAATAAATTGGATTCATATGAGGGATAAAAGAATGTTTCTATATTAGGGAAACAGCAAAATTAATAATCTAGACAGCAAAGATAGTAAAAAAATACAGTTATTTCAATAAATGCAGAAAACAATCAAAACACACACAATTATTGTTTAGAACTTAGGCATGGAATGGTTCTTTTTCATTAATAGCAAAAAGGAATATTTAAGCTCAAGAACTAGCATTGCTTGCATTTGAGAAACACTTGGACTTCTTCAAGTACAGGGGTAAAACAAAAATGTCAACTCTTCACAATATTACTTAGTTCTAGAAATGCTAGCTGTAGCAATAAGACAAAAGAACAAAAATGAAAATGTGTGCATTTGTTAGAAGATAATAACATTTTACACATTTTGGCATAGGATATAATGATGAGTTATATGCCACCTACCATTTTAATGAATATCCATTTTGGTGAATATACCATTTTATCCTAGGCCAAAATGGGTAAATCCAAAAGAATTATTGAAGAAACAAATATTAGATTAATAGCTTTAACAAGTTATCCAGAAGCAAAATAAATACCCAGAAATTATTATCATTTCTATATATTTATAACAAATAGGAAGAAATTAAAATAAGTTTCGTTCAAAATAACATCAAGAACATAAACTATCTGAATTAATTAAACTGCTTATATGATTTATATGAATCAAATTGAAAACAGTTTTATATCATATCAATCATTAAAAAGGTTTAAATTAATTCACAGAGTTAGTGCTTTATTAACGAGCTGATCAAGGACATGCTTTATATAAAACTAGACAATAAAAAGACCTAAAATGTTGAGGGAAATATTTTTTAAAAAGTGTACATGAAGGCTTCATTCTATTGTCTCTATATTACAAGGCTATCATTAATGAGACAACTAAATGGGGCAATGGCTAGAGCACTGGGCCTAAAATTGGGGAGATCTGAGTTCAAATTCAGCATTAGACCCTTAGTAATGGAAAGTCACTTAATTCCTATTTGCCTCAGTTCTTCATCTGTAAAATGGAGACCTACTGGAGAAGGAAATGCCAAACAGTCTTAAGATCTTTACCAAGAAAATCCCACAGACAAATGTCCATTGGGTCACAAAGAGTTGGACATGGCTGAATGACTAAACAATAAAAATCAATCTTAATTAGTATTTGTTAAAAAAAAAGTACCAAGTAATGTTGAGTGAGAGACTAGTTAAAAAAATTAGAGAAGCAAAAAAAAGCCAGTCTTTTCATGAAAATACCCCCCAAATAGAAGCAAGAAAAAATAGCAATCCCATAAATCAGAATAAATTAGGTATTTTTTCCTATTTTTCTGTTTTTTTTTTTAAATGTGAATTTTTATTTCTATATTATGTATCCATTTGAAATTTATCTTTGTAAAATTTGGGGATTATTGTCTAAAGCTAATTTCTTCTGTACTGGGGTCCAGTTTTCCAATTATTTTTGGCAAATAGTGAATCTTTATCACAACAGGTGGCATCCTTGTGTTGATCATAAGTTATCAGCTTGTTTACTTCTTTATACCATATATGTTAGGTATACCATATCTGTTCCACTTTTTGTTTCTAAATCAATACTAACTTGTTTTAAAAACTTCTTTATTATATAGTTTCAGATCTGGCAAGGATAGGGTCTTTGTTCTCATTTCCTTTTGTAATAATTAAAAAATAGTAATGTTTCTTTCTACCCAGAGATATATAGTTTATAAAATTTTTTAGGAAAGGGAGACAATCATTCCTAAGTAACCTGACCACGTGATAGCTTAGCCAGCCTGTATTTTTCTACTCCCCCCACCTCCTGGTCTTCTAGTGGTCTCTCCCTTTCTCTTGTCCGTCTCCCCTGTCTCTGCCCCAAACCTTAACTTTTATTGACTACCAGTGCAATCCTGGTGCAACTGTGGTATGTCAGGAATGTTTGCTGGACAGGTAAAGTTACTCAGGAAGGGGGGGGGGGATGAGCTTCCTTGACACACTTTCATTATCTAACTTGAGATTCTTGACTTTTTTTCTTCCACAAGAATTTTGTCATAATGTTTTCTAACTTCATCAAGCAATCTTTTAGGTAGTTGGATTGAACATATAGATAAACATAAGCAGTATAGTCGCTATGTGCCAAGCGTTATGCCAAGTGTGTAACAAATATCGCCTAATTTGATTAGGCAATTCAATATTGTTGAACCAAGTGTTAAATGTGTAGGATCGTATAGTAATAACACAGAAGGGCCAAAGCTGATGCAGTAACAGTACCTTGATCAATAAGAGGAATGAAACGTCGTGGTGTCACAAAAGCATCATGTGCAGGCAGTTAGCGCAACTGCTATCATGTACCAACAATTAACTTGTGAATAGGCAAAAAGAGTCCCTAAATCAGTCTCACATGTGCAGGCGTATGATCTTATACAAACTTAAATTAAGCTGTAACAGCACTTTTACATTACTACGAGTCCTGTGAATGCAGTGGATCAATAGTAAGAGAGGGGATATCTATAGGGAAAGAAAAGAAGAGAAAAAACAGAATTAAAAATTAAATAAAATATGATTGGAAAAATATTCAATGGGAAAACAAGAGAATATTTCAAAGAATGTGCATTAGAAAGAAGCAAAGGGAGAAAAATATCAAGAGATTTGAGAAAAGTTCAGCTCAAAAATTGAAAGCTTTGAAAAAATTCCATAATAACTGTTCTCAAAAGCACTGAAGAAAAACATTTCATAATAACTGTTCTTGATGTGACGGCTGCGTCACTGGAGGAAACCCCATCAAAAGAAATTACAAGGAGAAAGGGCAAGAACTAAAATAAAAAAATGTTTTTGCCCCAAAGAAAAAAACATCAAAAGTCTTAGATGGCAAATTCTCACTTGTAGTTGGATGTTTGCTGGCTGTTGAAAACAGGGTGGTTAACTGAACTAACACATCATCTTCTACCTCTTTGCTACTGGCCCATTTCCTCCTTAACCCTTTGGGTTTAAAAATAGTCTGGAGTCCAAATAGGTAGAGAAACATACAGTTTCAGAGATTCTCTCTCTGATCTACTCACATCTAACTCAATTTTATATGACAAAAATCTTTTCTTCTTTTTTCAGATGGATTCCTCATTCTCAATTCCAAATTGCATAAATACGCTTGTACTATAATTATAATTATATAATATTAAATCTAATCTAATCCTACTTTCAAGTAGCATAGACAAACAAGAAAACATCTCAAGGTACAGGATTACACTCTTAAGACTTGATGCCTATAGCCGTGGAGTTGAATAACTTGCCACTGCACAAAAGCCCTCTTCATCTTCAGACCAGAAATGTGATATGAAGTGGTCAGAAGAGAAAAGGAGAGCCATGTTTTCTCATTCAAGTAAAGAGACGAGATTGAATTCTAGGCACCTCTCAAACCAAGGTATGAACTTGAAACTTTTTTCTTCACTTGTCTCCATTTCACGAAATATCATTTCCCACTTGTTTCCCCTGTTTTCTACAAGAGGAACAGTGTCTGCTTCTTGTTAGTTTGACAAGTGAAATATGGGGTACCAGCATGGCTCATAGTCTTCCTCTTCTATTCTCTGCATATCTTCTTTGGGTCTGAGTCACTTCCTTAGAAGAAAAATCCCTCTTAAGGTTCTGTGTCCCCTAAAACTTGAAGAACATTGGATACTGCCTGTGTGCCTGCCAGCACTCCCCTCCCTCATCTAACCAAGTCTCCATGGCAATGTCTTTGGGAGAGAGTACCACATATATTTTTAATTTAGAGATAGAATTTTGTGACATTTCAGAGTCACCCTCATAATTGGCAATGAAAAATCAAGAAATTAAATTATCCAGGACTCCCATGTGTTTGGACCATTTGACTTAACATATGGTTTCAAGAAAAAATGTATATTGGTGTTTGATAGGAGTTTTACTGTCAATTAGGGCATTTAAAAATTATATTCCAGTGACTTGCTCGATGAATGATGTTTTTAGAAGCAACACTAAATTGCAATAGGGAAATTAGAATAGGTTTATAAACAAAGGAAAGAGCGAAAACTTGGTCCATATACTGTTGTCCGAAATAATAGATTTTGTAGCTTTGCAGCTTGTATAGGGTTCTCAGTCATCAGGGCTACAGGAGGCAGCTTTTCTATGCCTGGGTGTAACCTCTCTTCTTATATCACCATCTTCTGCTTGTACATCTCAAACTAGATTTTCCAGAAGCATCTCCAAATCAATATGCCCAATGGAATTCACTGCCTTCCTTCCAAACCTTTCCCTATACTAAGTTTCTCTATTTCGATTCTGTGTACCCTCATCCTCCAATTAACAGAGGCTCTCAAACTTGTCATCCTTGACTTCTTACTGTCACTCATTCCCCATTGCTAAGTCTTGCCACTGTTGAATCATTTCTACCTTTACAATATTTTTGGTGTGGATGTGTGTGTGTAAATGTTCTCTCCAGTCAGTCACAGTTCCAGTGCAGGCACTTATCTCTTCTCTTGACTGCTTCATTAGCCTTCTGATTGGTCTTTCTACCTTAAGCCCTCATGCCAATCCGTATTCCATTCAATTGCCTTCTATTTCCACAAAAGCATGAAGGTCTGATTATGTTCCTTCAGTCTCAAGGAGCTCCTCTTACTTGCAAGATCAACTACAATGTCTTCTGTTTGGCATTTAAAGGTCTTTATTAGATGGCCCCTTTCTTTCCAGCCTTCCTACACTCTGTTGCCCTCCATGTTCTCTGCCACTTGATATTATAGTCCAAACTGACTCAAAGGCCATTTATGTCAGGCAGCCTTACCCTGATCCCCCTCCGCCCCCTTCATCTCCTGTGCTCTTCCCTGCAAGGTTAACTTCCAACTACTTTCTAGGTATCAGTATGTACATGTTACCTTCCCCATCAGACTATGAGCTCCTTGAGGGCAGGAGCTATCTTTTGCCTTTGTATCCCCAATGATAAACACAATGACTGGTTTCTGAGGGACACTTAATAAATGTTGGCTAATTATGTTTCAAAGAATTTTCCTCAATCTATGAGGTATGTTACACAAATATTATTATCCTAATTTTACTATTAAGGAAACTGAGGTACAAAGGCATTTCATGACTAACCCAGGGTTACACAGTTAGTAACTGTTGGAATCTAGGCTTTGAGAAGTTCATATTTCAAAATCATTTTTCTTTCCCCTCAGAATTTGAGGTGCTCTATTACTTTACTCAGCTCAGACTAGTAGCAATGCAATGATCCAGGACAATTCTGAGGGACTTATGAGAAAGAACACTATCCACATCCAGAGGAAGAACTGTGGGAGCGGAAACACAGAAGAAAAACAACTACTTGATCACCTGGGTCTATGGGGATATGATTAAGGATGTAGACTCTACAGGATCATCCTAGTGCAAATATCAATAATATGGAAATAGGTCTGGATCAATGACACATGTAAAACCCAGTGGAATTGTGCATTGGCTACAGGAGAGGGGAGGGAGGGGAGGAAAAGAACATGAATCATGTAATTATGGGAAAATATTTTAGATTAACTAATTAAATAAAAATTTCCAAAAAATGAAAAAAAGAAAGCTATTGACAAACAAACAAACAAACAAAAACTCAGCTTGGTACAATCTTTGGAGTGGTAGATATAGAGCTAGAGGATCTAGCTACGTTTGAATGATGCCTCTACCCTCTCACATTTTTTGTTTACTTCTTGTAGTGAATCTTCCATTTTAATAATAGAATTAATTGTTGGCAACATCCACTGGAATTACTAGGTAGTTCAATTCCATTCCATTGGAAGGAGCATATATTAAGCACACCCTATTTGTTCTAGGGGCTGATGGTATGAAGAGACATGCATACCTGCTGGCTGACAGACTGGCAGCTGATGGTCTTCTATTGAGAAACACGTGTGCAGATAAGTTAACACCAAACTGAATTCTAGTGGGTTTTACTGTTTTAGCATCAGTTCATGTAAGTTTTCCACATTCTTCTTTGAATTCCGAAACCTTGCATTTCTTATTGTGTAATCACATTGCGTCCCATTCACATACTAATTTTTGCGTTCTTCTCTAATCAAACTAAATACAAAGTAATATGGCCCCTGAGAAGTAGAGGAAATAGAAAAGGTCTTTTACTGGAGTGACAACAGGCAGCAATCAGGTAGGAGAACATTCTGGGTATGTGCGAAGGCATGGAAATGAAAGATGGCACGACTTCCATGGAGAAGAGCATGTAGACTACTTTGGTTAGAAGTAAGAAAGATCACAGCTGATTAAAGACCAAGAACTAGACCAAAAAGTCTTTAAGGTCCTTGCTCATTTAGAGCTGTGCAATTTTTCATAGTCACCATACCTGAAACATACAGATTATATTCAAGAAACAAACATATCTCTCTCCTAGAATTCAGTGTACCAACTGCAGGGGGATGGACGATTAGAAAAGGTTGGAAGAATGATATCAATGATGATGGAGATGCCGATAATATGAACTCACATTTCTATGCTACACTAGAGTATGTGAATAAGGGGATGACCGAGAGCAAAGACAAGAATGAAGTGAAAGGAAGAGGAAGTGTCACCTAGAATTCAGTCCCCAAACAGCTGTTCAGTGGTTCCTTCCTTTTTCTAAGTCCCCCTCGCTATTACAAGTGTACAAGCCAAGTGAAGCACTTTCTATATTCGGGACTCTTCTAAGTGCTGAGGATACAAATTCGAGAAAAAAGAAAGAGTCTTTGCCCTCAGGGTGCTTACATTTTAATGGAGGATGCTTATACATAAAAAGGAGCTGAAAAGGAGTGTGTGGGGGAGCAGAGCTGGGTGGTACTTGGGATACACCAATGCCTAAAGCCATCTCCAGGACCTTTCAGATTGTTAGGGAAGAGGAGAGGGTAGAAGTCTTTGCTGGGAATGGTTGAAGTGATTTTCTGAAGCCTCCAAACTACTCATTTACAGCCTTTCAGCCCGAGTAGCCTGCGTTTATTTTGAAATGTTTTATCAATGCCTTTTTTGACCAAGAGTCTTTGTCTAATATGTCCTCAACAGAACCCCACTCCCAGCCCCCATCACACTTAAGTAAGGAGCGCCGAGAATCAACCAGTACAGCAATCCTCTAACTACAGAGGCACTATTTTCACATCTGCTGCCCACCGTCTGTGGGCAGTGGCAAGGGATGCCCTTTACCGGCTCTCGGCATCGATCAGTTTTCTGTATTTAATCTGAATACTCGGGTCCTCTCTCTTCTTTTTGTTTACTTTACTGTAGTCATTATGTCTTATCCATCCTCTGGTCCTGTTTCTTCCCTCCACATGGATTCCTACAAGTCTTTCCGTGTTCCTCTGAATTCATCGTGTTTATTTTTTCTTATGGCATATTAATATTCTGCCACCTTCAGATGGCACCAAGTATCTGGCCCCTTTGGGGACAGGAGAAGGAAGGCTCTGGATCTTCTGGGACTTCACAATCAGCTGGTTCACTTTGAAATTCACATTGTACAAATCCCAGCTGTACCTTTTAAATGTTAAACCTCTGACATCAATTGACAGCATCCCTTTCCTTCCAGTTTTTGGCTCCTACAAAATGTAATTAATATTTTGATACATAAAATATCGCTCTGTCATGGAACTCCTTTGGCACGTGTGGTCTCCTCAGCAGAATAATCATTTCTTTTAAGACTTACTTACCCAATCTGGGTACCCTGAACTCTGGGGGGTAGCTGTGCTGGGGATCTCTCGCTTGTGGCAGATTGTCTTCTGTCCTCCTCCCCATTTGTGACTTTTATTGTTTGAGTATCATGCGTTGTAGGATGAGTGAACAGAGACCATTTAAAATTCCGCAATGCTAGCAATTGTTAATTACTGTTGTTTGTACAACGTTTCATGGTAGCTGGAGGGCTCTCCTTACAGTCAGACAAAGGTCTGCCTCTGACACATACTGGCTTTTTGACGAAGATCATAACCTTTAAATGACTTGTTTTTAAAAACCCTTCCTTTCTGTCTTAGACTCAACATTGTGTATTTGTTTCAAGGCAGAAAAGGGCTAGGCAATGGAGATTAAATGACTTGCCCAGGGTCCCACAGCTCAAAGTGTCTGACGCCATACTGGAAGCCAGGATCTCCGAACCCTAGGCTGGGCTCTCAATTCACTCAGCCACTTAGCCATCCCCAACATTTTTATGATATGGAAGTGACTTTTTATGAGCGAGAACTCTATTCAAAAACTGAAGAGAGAGCTCACTTCTGGTGTAAAACAACGTTATGACTCACACAGATGCTAGTCAAGGTGAGAATGCATGGGATTGGGCAAGCTGCTGGGAGACTTTATGCCCCTTGGGAAAATGGCGTGGTTTTAGCATGTCATGAAAACATTTTTATTTTATGCATGTTTTGCCTTAATTGTTTTGATTGCCAATTGCATATACCTGAATTCATGTGTGTAGAGTCATGTAAAATGAGATCCTGTTGTGTAAATGTTGGCTATGAGGAGGATGGTGGTAACATTGAGTGAGATAGCCTAGAGGGAACGTGGAAGAGCCTTCCGGGACTCTTCCAGTGGGTAACCTGACCATCCTGAAGATGCAGCCAAGGATACTGACGGGGGATCAGACAGTTGGAAGACAGACAGGGGTGTCCTCAGAAGCTAGAAAGAAGAAAGTGTCAAGAAGATGAAGGAATAGAGGCTCACAGTGGAGGATATAATATCCTCCCTCCACCCTGTTGGGTTTGCTTAGAGCAGTGGTGGCAAGCCTTTTAGAGATGGAGTGCTGGGCCCCACCCTCCCATGCCATGCCACTCCCCTCCATGAGTGCTGAGCACACCCCACCCCCTTCCCTTACCCCACCTAGAGGAGGGCGGAGGAGCTCCCATTGGGCTGCTGGGAGAGGGGCAGGCAAAGTGAGGAATATCCTCAGCAAATGTAGAAAGGGGAAGGAGAGTGCCTTGAACCCTCTGCTCCCCTCCAGCTTTGCTGCCTGTGACTTGCCTACCTGTGGGCTCCATTTGGGCTGCTGGGCAGAGAGGCGGGGATGTGAAAAAATGTTGTCAGGAACATGGAGAGGGGGAGAAGAGCAGCTCTGTCTGAGTCCCTCTGCCTCTCTAGTAACAAACTGCGGTGGGGGTGGGGATAGGGAAGGCGGCCATGTGCTCATGTAGATCACTCTGCATGCCATCTTTGGCACCTGTTCCATAGGTATACCATCACTGGCTTAAGGTAAATAACATTGCAATTTAAAGGCTACAGAACTGGGAAGTATTTGTATTATTATTATATTTCCTGATATATTTTTCTGAAACAAAGATTAAAACATAGGATCTCACTGATCTTGTTTTCTACTCTCTAAGTACAAAATTGTTTGAAGTCTTCCAAAGTGGGGTTTTGAGGATCTTGACATTTTTTTTTTGAGGATCTGACATTTATGGATAAATCTTAGACCTTAAAATGCTCTGAAATGGGAGTGATTAATATGGCACCTGAATAGAACACTGAATTTGGAATCAGAAAGACCTGTATTCAACTCTTACTTCTAACATTTTCTAGCTATGTGACTCTCCACCTCATGTTTAACATGGAGCACCTAGCTCATGAGGTTATTTTGAGGCAAAAAGTAGATGATATATTTAAAGCATTTCTTAAGCTTTCAGATACTAAGAAAAATAGACTCTGATAATTATTAATGAAGTTTTATTATTTAAAGAATTGGCAAAACTAGCTAATAGCGATTAAAAAGTAATTTAGAAAGCCTAGTCTAAAAAATAAAAAAAAAAAACTGAGATGATGCATTTTCTTCTTCTCCCTATCTCCCACACAGGGTGCTATTTCCATTGGATTTAAATACTTAGAAATTTGTTTTCTAGTAGATAAGATCTTTGCTTCTGTAGGGAGAGTTCATGCAAAATTGCCCTTTTAAAAAAATCTGTTATATTGTTTGGATAGGACCAGGGAGTTCTTTAATATTGTGGTTTAATTTTTACTCTCTCCTACTTTGTCCTGTCTTCCTTTCCCTCTTTGACTCTAAAACATCTTTATCAATTCTTATCTCTCTCTAAAGTTATGAAAAATAAGATTGGAAGTATTTGGCTCTGAAACACTTTGAAATGGGCAGCTCATTTCCCTTTCTGCTCTTCGACTATTCTTCCCTATTCCTTAATGTTTTAAAATCCCAGGGTGGACTAAGTTTTAATTAATGTAATATTTTTAAAAGTTTTTTTTCCCTTTCAAATCCACAAGAATTCTCTTTGTTCAGATTCTCTGTGAGCATAATTTGACCCATTCTGGGATTGGTAGTTTGCAGGGGAAATGTTTAGAGAAGAAATGGGAATTATCTGCCAAGTGGATTTTTCCAAAGTTCTGAGAGCTTTTATGACCTTGTTGCCAAATTCTACCATAAATCTCCTTCATCCATCTTGTCATCAAGTCTGTTTATGGAAGCATGGAAAAAGAGGGTGATGCCAAGGGAGAAGAGGGGCAAGATGGCATCTGTTTCTAGAAGTCCTCAGGTAATGTGACTCCAAATGGACATTGTTGGATCCATTCTTGAAATGGTGGCACCATCAGTGTCATTGGAAGTACCCAACTACACCTTCAGAAGCCTTTCTTTTCTTCAGAAGCCAAGTCTTTCAGACTTTGACACAGAATCTAGACATTTATTAGCTTGTGTGCTCATGGGTGGATACATTAACCTCTTAGAATATTTCCTCATCTGTCAAATGGGGAGAATGATAACTGTGCTGTCTACCTCATAGGGCCGTAGTGAGGTTCAAAATAGACAATATATATATATATATATATATATATATATATATATATATATATATAAGGGCTTTAAAAGCCTTAGTTATTATTATCATGAAGCATCATAGTATGATGGGGATCAGGTATTAACCTTAGAGAAGCAGGACCTCCGAGTGGAAGCAAGAAAGTTGCCTGTGATTTTTATGTTTTTCTGAATAATTGATTTCAATAAGGAGAAAAGGGGAAGCTAGTATAGCTTTTTAGCCAGTATAGACCTCTCTGTGCGAAAAGGTCCAAGGGAATCATCCAGTCCAGTCCTACCATGTTTCTTTTCCTGATGTTTCAAGGAGTTGAACCGTTTACCCAAGATAACAAGCTTATATAGATATTAGAGGTAGAAATGGAACCCAAGACCTCAGACTCTAAATCCTTTCCAGTACTTTAAAGGCCTATAAAAGACTAAAAATAAACAAAAACTGATTGAATTTATTCTTTGAAATTCTTAAATCTTCAGATCTTTATTTTTTAAAAGTTTATATTGATTTTACTTAAAAAGTATAGTATTGGGGCAGCTATAGGGCACAGTAAATTGAGCACCAGGTCTAGAATCGGGAAGACTCATCTACCTGAGTTCAAGTCCAGCCTTTGACATTTCCTGGTTGTGTGACCCTAGGCAAGTCACTTGACTCTGACTTAGTTTGCTTATCTGTAAAATGAAATGGAGAAGGAAATGGCAAGCCACTCTAGCATCTTTACCAAGAAAACCCCAAATGGGTTTGTGAAGAGTCAAACACCACTGAAAACAACTGAACAAGAAAAATAACATATAGCTGCTAAAGAGAGAATTTCTCTTTCACTCCATAAGTGGAGATTAAATCAACACATTGTCTAGGCAATTGCTGGTGTTACCTGAATCTGACAGCAAAACTTATAACAAACAAAGCTCTTAAAACTGCTTTCTCTATGCCACTTCTTTTTCTTCCAGTTATAGCAAATTTTATTTTTTATTTACTTTTTTCTCAGAGACAAAAGAGGAAAGGCACAAAGGTGGGGAAGTAATGGGTCTTCAGTTTTTGTTTTATCAAACTGCTGCCCCACTCCCTGATTACTAGATGCTATAGATACTGATTAATCAATTTCCTGGAGTGGCACAAAAGACAAAGACCAGCATCCCAACAGATGGAGCTAAAAATACATTGTCAGAGAGGATTTTGAAGCGGAAAGAAGTAGCTAGCTCATGAGGTTTATGAACGATTACTATTATAAAGTGGACATCTGAATTTAAAATTCACAAATCTGAGATTCCATAAAATTCCACAAATCTCTTGATTTAAATAGATTAAAATCTTGAATAATGAACAACTACGTAATCTCTCTAGCCCTTATCTATTTCTTCTTGATTCATTGTAGAAAAGATGAACAGATTAATGACAAACTCTCTATAATAGAGTATAAGAAAAAAAAAGACTGAATTCCTTAGAATTCCCTTAATCCTCTTTTCCCTCTGCAGTGGTAAACTACAATAAGCTCGGATGGCTGAATTTCACTTCCTAAACAACATCCATATTTTTATTCTGGAATTATATTATCTTTTGACTTATTCTGGGCTTATCTTACACCAGTCAAGGGAACTATTGGGTTTGTTGTTGTTGTTTGTTTGAAAGAAAATTTATTTTCTTTATGAAGGGACATGGGAAAAGTCTCTCAACTCTTTTCTCCTTCTCATACATCTTTGCAGAAGGTCCAGGATGAATAGAAGAGGTGATGGTGCCACTGTAAACATTTAAGAAATTAAATTAAATTCCTTATTTGGTTTCACCAAAGAAATTGCTTTCTTGGGTTTAGTGTTAAGAGATGTAGGTTCAAATCCCACCTCCGCCACTCACCATCTCTTAAAGAAAGGCAACAGCAAGGCCACAAACATTTATTAAGCATTTTCTTTTTGCCAAGCACTGTGCTCAGCAAAAGGGACACGAATTTAAGCAAGAAGAAAGATCGCCCCTAACTTCAAGGAGCTTCAGCTCTAATGGAGAAAGACCAAACACAAAAGGCAGCTAGAAGAGGTGAGCTCTAAAGAGGTTGGCGAATGGTATTGACATAGAGCTGATGAGAAGCACAGCCAGGAGAATGGAGGCATGGTGTCGAGGTCTGCAGAGTCAGGAGAGGAATGAAGGCTGGTCAGCCTGGGCCTCCTCCAAACGGAGGCATGGTAACAGGGGATCACCAGTGGGAGGAAGAAGGGGGCCAAGCACAGCATTTTGCTGGTGTTGCTCGGTGGTATCATACTCCTGGAGACCCTGCGGACCACACCGTCCAGGGAGTTTTCTTGGCAGAGTTATTAGAGTGCTTTGCCCTTCCCTTCTTCAAGCAGAGGTTATGCCACTTGCCTGGGATCACACCACTAGAGAGTATCTGAGGTCCCATTTAAACTCAGGTCTTCCTGACTCCAGGCTCCACTGAGCCACTTAACTGGCTACAGCTATACTGGGAAAAAGTCAACCAAACACGTACATGAAACTCTTCATTGTCCAGCCTGTGACACAAACTTGGTAACTCATTGAATGGCTCTCTCAGTATATTTGTGCATGTATGATATATATGCATATATTCATTATATGTGTGTTTTGTATGTACACACATATATGTATACACACACGTGTGTGTTTGTCATGCATGTATTTATATTTCAGGCAGTGCCCTGCATAGGCAATAGACTGGGTCAAGAACTGAAGAAGACAATGAGAATAAGCTGGATTGCTTTTGGGAAAGTATGTAATGTGCCTTTTAATTTAATTTAATTTAAATGTGCCGAGCTTCTCATTGCACTAAAGACTAAGCCTTTGAACACCAAGATTTTTCTGTTGGTTTATCCCTGCAAGTTATAGAGTAGTACACTCTCTGAGCAAGCAGTGACACATGAGTGAAATGGCAAAGCACTGCACCAAAAAACGAAAACAATCAAAAACAATTGATATGATAAATATAGAGAAAAATGAAAAGATTTATATGAACTGATACAAAGTGAATTATGCAAAACTAGAAAAACAACATATACGACTATGAAAATGTGAATGCAAAGAGCAAGAAAAACAAAACAATTAACAAGGAAAACTATGAAATTATAATGACTAACCTTGGCCCCTGAAGAAGAGGAATCTTGCCCTTCTTATAGATATAGGGGAACTACAGGTATACATAATATATAGACGTTTTTTGATGTTCTTATTAGTTTTGCAGGGTGTCTTCTGATATAAAAAATAAAAATAGCTGATATTTGAGGAGCATTAAAGGTTGTTTTCCATACATTGTGATTTAATCCTTATAATAACCCTTGGAAGTATGTGCTTTTCTTACCATGATTTTATCTATGATAAAACAAAGACTTGGAACACTTATGTGAATTATCTAAGGTCACATAACTAGGAAGTATCAGAGACCAGAATCAAACCAGATCTTAATTTCCAGGTGTCTAGAAACTGGTTTAGAAGTCACCAAAATTCATTTCAAGGAAACTGAGCATTCAACATGACAGTCCAACAAACCAACTTTATTGAGGGGCCATATTTAGAATAAAGAAGGGAAGCCAGGGAGGATGGAAGCAGATCAACTATTCCAGAATCCAGTGGAACAGGATAAAACCTGCTGGAATTTCATTTGGAATAGGGCACACAAACTCAGTAAAATCTACCTGGTTTTTTATAAGTTTCTTATCTAGGTTGAACAAGAGCAAACACTGAAGGACAGGAAATTAGAAGTCTGGGTCTGGGAAATGGAGCCAAGCTATGGTAAAGGAGGCTGATTGGAAGACTTTTTTTTTTTTTTAATATTTTATTTGATCATTTCCAAGCATTATTCGTTAAAGACATAGATCATTTTCTTTTCCTCCCCCCCACCCCCCATAGCCGACGCGTAAATCCACTGGGCATTACATGTTTTCTTGATTTGAACCCATTGCTTTGTTGATAATATTTGCATTAGAGTGTTCATTTAGAGTCTATCCTCTGTCATGTCCCCTCAACCTCTGTATTCAGGCAGTTGCTTTTTCTCGGTGTTTCCACTCCCATAGTTTATCCTTTGCTTATGAATAGTGTTTTTTTCTCCTGGATCCCTGTAAATTGTTCAGGGACATTACACCGCCATTAATGGAGAAGTCCATTACGTTTGATTATACCACAGTGTATCCGTCTCTGTGTACAATGTTCTCCTGGTTCTGCTCCTCTCGCTCTGCATCACTTCCTGGAGGTTGTTCCAGTCTCCATGGAACTCCTCCACTTTATTATTCCTTCTAGCACAATAGTATTCCATCACCAACATATACCACAGTTTGTTCAGCCATTCCCCAATTGATGGGCATCCCCTCGTTTTCCAGTTTTGGGCCACCACAAAGGGCGCAGCTATGAATATTTTTGTACAAGTCTTTGTGTCCATTATCTCTTTGGGGTACAGACCCAGCAGTGCTATGGCTGGATCAAAGGGTAGATATTCTTTTGTCACCCTTTGGGCATAGTTGATTGGAAGACTTTTAAGGAATTGACTAGTTCATATTCAGATTCCAAGGTTTGGGGTCATTACTTCTAGTACTCTTCTAACAGGGTTTTGAGCTTTCTTGGAGTGTATTTGTTGAATACAATGGGGAGGCTACTAATGATATTATAATGGACCAACATTATTTAATAATATGTCTTCCTGCCTCTGATGGGCATAGCTAGGTGGTGCAGTGGACAGAGCACCATGTGTTGGGAATCAGGAAGACCTGAATTCAAATCCAGGGTCAGACACATACTAACTTGGGACTCTGGACAAGATATTTAACCCTGTTTGCCTCAGATTCTTCATCTATTAAATGATCTGTAGAAGGAAGTAGAAAATGACTCCAGTATCTTTGGTAAGAAAATTCCAAATGGGGTCACAAAGGGTTGGAAACCACTGAAATGACTGTACAACAACCTGAGTCTTAGATCAATGAGATCAATGGATCTAGGAAGAAGATAAATTTATGAGACTATGTTGGCAATAATAGCATAGGATCGCTGGAGATAATAGTGAGATCATGGGTCTATCGAAGTATAGTGGAATCAAAAGAGCTCAGTTTAGATCTCCCCTCCTTTAATTACAAACTCTGTGACGTTGGCCAAGTCCTCTCACTGCATCTCAGTTTCCTTATCTGTAAAATGAGTAAGTTGCACTACTTAGGTTCTAAGGTCCATTCTGGCCGTATGGCCAATGCTGCTTCCTTTCTATGAATAAATCAGGGCTGATTCATTTTCTTCTGATGGTTTTTATGATAATGGATTATATCATTGGCATATGGATGGCTTGTTTAGCACAGTGTTGACATACTACCTATTAAATATTCATGTTTCATTTTTCTGATATGAATAAACTTGCCCAGTAACAAATATTATAACAAAGCTAATTTAATAGCTGAGTATTTTTGATGCTGAAAGAATGGCTCTGTTAGGGTAGAAAGCAAGAATTCCTGTAAGCAGCCCTTCTCCCTAAGTTTGTTTGACTTGGATTAAGGATCTCCCAGCCTGAATGACATGCTTCATTCCAGTGTCTGAACTGATGACTGAGTTAGGGTGTGTTGATGAATATTAATTTTCTTTTGGACAGAAAGCCCTGACATTGAGACATTCTTGTTGTCTGCTTGTTCCACAGAATAATGAAGGCTCCTAGTCATTTCCTTTCCCATGTATATGTTGGCACTTGGCTCTGAAAGACATAGGTTCGACAGCACGTGCTCTTGGCCTCTCTGATTTGTCGTTTCTGGATGGCATGGCGGTGCCTTTCTGATCCCCTGACTACCTTTCCTGGGCACTGTAGGCCCTTGTGAAGGTCCCCCGGGGCTGATTTCCCATGCATGGAGGTGGCTTTCTGAGCCTGGCCTCAGAATGTGTACTGATGTTTGTTTTACAGCAGAGACCTCCCTTTCTGGTGTCCGGCAGACGGCTACAGAATTTCACCAATGAAATGTTATGGCAACCTGACTGAAATGTCATCCTGTGCTCATTTCCCTGAAGGCTTCAAGGGCTTAAATAGTCACCTGAATAAGCTTTCAGGGGTTGTCAGATAATGTAATTTCACTATGTTATTACACGCCTGTTTCAATTGGCACATCCAACAGCATCATGAGCTGTTTGGGGGGTTCCTTTCCTTTTCTGGAGCATTTCAAAAGTAGGTCCAAAGTTACAGCCTAAATATGAATTTATGGGAAGGAGAAATATTAAAAAGGCTATTTTTACTAATTTTGGACCAATGCAGTCTTGGCTCTGGCAGAGAATTTCCAAACTTCGGGCTCCTGTGATCTAGTGATCTGTATCTAGGAATGGTGTTAGATGATGGAAATACTTCAGATCGACCCACTCTGCAGACAGATGCCCTTTTTTGCCAGTTTCCTTATTAATCGCTAATAAATGAGCCAACTTGGTTCTGGCTGTGGTTCATGTTTCTCCCCTGCCTGTTGGGCAGTCCTGGGAGACCTTTATTCAGCCTACAAGGGTCTAGCCATATTAAAGTGACACATGTGAGCTACATTTTAATTTAAAATACATCTTGCGAGCCAAATCTTAATAACATTGTATTTCCATTCTTTGATGTACATTATGCTATTTAATTAAACTCCCCCATCATCCCAATAAAAATTCATTCAAAGATATTTTATAGCTTAGTTCTGCTTTGGTTACAGAGACTGACACAAACCTAAACACCAGTGAGCTGGCATGGATGAGATTCAGTCAGACAACCAAGTACTACTCAGCGACAAGAGGAATGTATGTGTCTAAATGCATACATTCACATGCCCTGATGTTGTGCAGGCATTGTGGTTTTCTTGGCAAAAATACTGTAGTGTTTGCTATTTCCTTCTCCAGCTCATTTTACAAAAGAGGAAACTGAGGCCCACAGGGCAAAGTGACTTGCCCAGGGTCACACAACTAGTAAATATCTGAAGCCAGATTTGAACTCAGGAAGAGGAATCTTCTCGATTCCAAGCCTAGTGTTCTATCCATTGTACCACCCAGCTGCCCTTTACATATGCATCAACACATAGATAACTACCTATATACATATTCTCACAAACATAAGTATATACATACACATGATCCAACATGTTAGATTCAGACAAGCAAGAATGCTGTACTGGTCAGGGACAGGGTGTGTATGTGTATGTATCTATAGCTTTATAAGTTTATGGGTATACTCTGTGTGTGTGTGTGTGTAAAATGTGTAGAGCATATATTATGGAGGTGTATGCATGCAAATATATTTATACAAAACTGAAAGAGTTTTCGGCATCAAGTAATCCAATCCTATCTGATCATTGTTTTTACTCCCTTGGTTTGTGCTAGGAATTCACCGTGGTCATTTTGGTTTGGGTCATTTTATTTTCCGTTCTCTTGCTTGACCAGATAGCTAATGGCTTATTGATTTTTCTAGTGTCTTGGAAAAGCAACTACAAGTTTTGTCTATTAGTTCTCTAGTCTTTATTTTCCATTTTTTTTCTATTTCTTCTGAAAATTCATGATCTCTTTTCTACTTGTTTAATTTGTTAATTTTCTAATCATTTTAATTGAACACTGTTCATTAATGCTCCCCTTTCCATTTGTTAATGCTTTCAGGGATAAAATTTTCCTTCAAAGACAGTTTTATCTGTATTTAATGTTTCACTATGTTTTATTATTATAATCAAATTTAACAAATTTAATAATTCTTTAATTATTTCTTCATGGACCAATACATCATTCAGGAGATCTTCACTTAGATCTTTATATTTTAGCCATATTTCCTTTATTTATTACTATGTTTATTGTATCAAGGTCTATAAAGAATGCTAGCTATTTTAATATCCATTTATAACTCCTTTTTAATATAATGCAAGAATAGATTATTTAAATAAATATATATACATACATACATATGTATATATATATGTATTTGGGGGCTGTTGACTTGTATTATTTCTTGTGGGTAGGTGGACACATTGAACATCTCTGTCTCTCCTCTCTCTCTCCCTCTCTCTCTCTCTCTCTCTCTCCTCTCTCTCCCTCCTTGTCTCCCTCTCTCTCTCTCTCCATCTCTCTCTCTCTCTCTCTCTCTCTCTCTCTCTCTCTCTCTCTCTCTCTCTCTCTCTCTGTCTCTCTCTGTCTCGCTCTCTGTCTCTCCCTCCCTCTCTCTTTCTCTCTCTCTCTCTCCCCCTCTCTCTCCCCCCTCTCCCTCTCTCTCCCTCCCTCCCTCCCCCCCTCTCTCTGTCTGGCTCTCTCTGTCTCCCTCTCTGTCTCTCCCTCCCTCTCTCTTTCTCTCTCTCTCTCTCTCTCTCTCTCTCTCTCTCTCTCTCTCTCTCTCTCTCTCACTCTCTCTCTCTCTCTTCCCTCTCTCTCCCCCCTCTCCCTCCCTCTCCCTCCCTCCCTCTCCCCCCTCTCTCTCTGTCTCTCTCTCTGCCCTCATCTTCCCAGAACTGTAGATAATGGATTCTCAAAATATCAAAGCAAGAAGTCAAATGGGGATCAAGTGAGCTAATTGTAGAGTCCAGCTCAGACATCAAATTCTTGCGTGGGTTTGAATCGCCTGTGGAGGGAAGTTGGACTCTGGAAAGCAAAGGGGTAAGCTTGTTGGCTGGACAGAATGAGACACAGAAGAACCAGAGAAACAAGAAACAGAGACAAGACATAGCATGGTGGCATCAGGTCAGCGGGTCAACTTCTCCTCAGATGGTCCCAGAGAGAGTGTGGATGAGCTGAATTGTCTTTATTCGGGAAAGTAGCAATGGGGGCTGCAGGCTATGAATCAGTCAGTACATCAGAAGTTTTAACTAGTAAATGATGAAGCCAATAGAGCAGAGGACAACACAATAGATCACCAGGTATCTGGATGCTGGCACCAGGCTCATCTTAGGAATGCAAATGTAAGTCTTTGACATTACAAAGCACCTTTAGAACTTGTCTGCTAGTCTTCAGACTGCAGATCCCAGTAAAGGACTGATTTCTAAGTTCACCAAATTTAAGACCCAACCAACTTTAAGGATTCAGAAGTCAATCATGTGAGATATTAGCAGTATATCCATCAGTCTGGTCCATGAGCTCTTTGCTCATTAGAGTCAGCTTCTGAATACATCTGTAATACCTTCATGATTCGTTACACCTGAAACCCTACAGTATTTCATAAAGTATTGCACACACAATAATATATTGCTGTTGTCATCATTATTGCTATTTCTTAAAACATCCCAGAATAATACTCTTCCAGGATCTTATTGAAATGACACATTGCTTCTTTTTTTTTAAGTTTAATATTTTAATTTTCTAATTACATGCAAAAACAATTTTAGACCATCAATTTTTACAATTTTGAGTTCCAAATTCTTTCCAACTCTCCTTCTTCTTTGAGAAAGCAAATGATTTGATCAAGTTTATATAGGTGCAGTCATGCAAAATATATTTCCATAATGGTCATGTTGTGAAAGAAAAGAGAGGCAAAAAATAAAGAAACAACAACAAAAATAAAGTAGGAAAAGCCGTATGCTTCTATTTGCATTTTGATCCTGTCCGTTCCGTTTCTGGAGATGGAGAGCATTATTTATCATAGCTTCTTCTGAATTGTCTTGGATATTTATACTGAACGCATTACTTCTTAAGTACTAAATGTTAAGAACTTTTCCTTATACTGAGCTCAAATCTGCCTGTCTGGCACTTCTGGTCATTGGTGCCAATTGTGCTTTTGGAACTCACAAGGACAAGATTGATTGTTGTTTCATGGACCGGTCCTCCGATGTTTAAGGTTTCTCGACTTCCATGTCTCTTCTTTCCCATGTCCTTTCAACCATTCCAGATGGAATTTTGGCACTTCTATTACCGTCTTGGTGACATGGTGTAAATCACTCTAACGCTCTCTGAGCCCAGCAGCTCCTTTATCTGCAAAATGAGGGATTTGAAATACCTTATCTCTAAGCTCCCTTCTCATTCTCAATTGTTTATGACTTGACCCCTTTGTTCCCCGCATTTCCTGACTTAAAATTTACTATTCCTAACAATAGTAATAATATTTACTCATATTTATGGAGTGCTTTAAGATTTGCACAGCACCTACAAATTCTCACAACAACCCTGGTAAGTAGATTCCATTATCATCCCTGTTTTACAGACAGGGAAACTAAGGGTTAGAGAATTTCGGTGATGTGTCCAGGGTCATAGAGTTAGTAAATATCTGCAGCAGGATTTGAACTGAGCTCCCTTACTCCTAAGTCCAACACTGCCCCTTGTACCACCTAGCTACCTGTAAATCAAACTGTTTGCCATTCTCTAGATGATGTCTATTTTGCTGACATCCTTCTGAAAGTGTGGCAATAATACCTACATCCAGTAAACCTAAAGTGGGCTGTCTCAGCAGCCCAGACTGGAATAGGACCATCTCCTGGAATTTACAAGTGAAGAAACAGAAAACTATGGAGTCCAAATGGCTTATCAAGGTTGGCCATCCAGAGAGGGCAAGAACTGGGGAGGGCACCTCGCTCTCCTCCTCCCAGCCCAGGGCTTGTCTTACTACCTGATGGTGCTTTTATAACATTCAAACACTAATAACTCCTATTGAAGAGCACTTTAAAGCTTCTAAAATAAAGCATGGGGCATTCTGTATTTAGTTAGCAGATTCTTGTTCATCATCAGTGCCATCCACAGTCAGTTCTATGGAACTGTGCTGCTTTGCACTGGAGATAATATCTCACATGCATGCCCCTAACCCCAGGGTCAATTCACACTTCACTCTTGAACACTGTTTCTCCATGAGCATCCTTCATCCTTAGGATCCAGATGGTGTTGATTGAGGCAATACACTGGGTTTAGACAATTCATCGCTGTAGACCTTGCTTATTTTCCTGGATTGATTTTCCTTCTTGATTTAGCGACTTTCCTTCTTAGGAAGGATTCGCATGTGTGGGTGAGTGGGCATGTGTAGATACACCCAGGCATGCCTGTGCACACACTCTGCCATGTGTCTTATCAATATGACACACATATATATCGAGGGCCTTCTGATAACGAGGAGCTGTTTTCTGCTGGGTCCGATTTCAGATTCAGGTCTGGGAATTCTTCTGGGAAGGGCTGAAGGAAGTCACGATTCTTTTACAAGCTGGAATGCCTCCCATTTGC
Source organism: Monodelphis domestica (assembly GCF_027887165.1). Lineage (NCBI taxonomy): Eukaryota > Metazoa > Chordata > Mammalia > Didelphimorphia > Didelphidae > Monodelphis > Monodelphis domestica. Next base: position 308,495,812 of record NC_077232.1, on the reverse strand, counting down.
AGATTTGTTTAAAAGAGAAAGGAAATTCTCTTCCTACTGCTTATATTTGTTCCAAACATCTTTTAAAGACCTCTTTTTCATCTTTTATTACATGACATTATGGGGATGGAATAAATTAGGAAGTCCTAGGGAAAAATGGAGTATTCAGAAAAAGACGTATTACTCTTTCCCTTGGAAATTAATGCAATGAGGCATGTTTTACAGATATCTTAAACTGTAAGGAATACAAGTGAGGTATGTGTGTGGCCAGCATCAGTCTCCATGTCATCTTCTGTTTCCACATCTCCATCCCTAGCAGTGCTCCTGGGCTTAACCTCTACACTTTTCATTTTTTTTCCTCTCCATATGGCAGGCTCGATGATCCTTTTATAAACGACCTTCTCTGTTCTGGTTTTCCTCCTTCTTCCTTTTTTCCTTTTCTTTATTCCTGGTTTTCCTTATTTCTTTACTAATTGCTCTCTTTCCACCTTGTATTTAAATATATCAATGTGGTTACTTTCTTTTGTCACCTCATGCATCCATCCTTCTCTCTGTTCTTCTATTCTCTCTTTTCTTTGACGAAAGGTGCGGTCTTTTGCCTCTTTTTGTATCTCCACCACTTAGTGTAGTGCCTGGCTTATAGTGGGCACTTAATAAATATTTATTAACTGATTGACTGGCTTTTTTTCAATACTGTCTATTTCTTAACCAAAGCATGTACAGAGCCCAGGACAAGAGATAAGCAGGAAAAACATTAATCCAGGCTGTAATTTAAGGGCACGTGTACCCAGATGCCCTAATTGGATGAGTGGCTTAGCCTCATGACTTGGTAGTGCATAATGGTGCAGTGATTTCAGGCATTGTGCTAGTTTATAATTAAATGCTTCATTGGAGCCTGATCTCCCTGAGGTAGGTACGTCCTCTAACAGCACAGATGACAACCGATGGGTGACTTTCCATCCTGGATGATTCTTGCAATGTGTCTTCTCACAAACATGTTAAACAAACCAAAGGAAATGTTAAAATTAAAATGAGAGGATTTGGCTTAGAATCTGTATGACCTTGGACAAGGCACCTAACCTGTTGGATCTGAATTTCACAAAAATAGGAAATCAGGAGGGAAAAAGTGACAGAAGATTTTAAGATGAGTGGGAAAAAGGTAGGCCAAAAAAGAGAAATAGATATAAAATAAATAAAGCAAAGAAAAAGGCCATCTAAAAATTAAATAAGATCCCAAAACTAGGGGAATGACATGGAAATAGGAATGGGGCAGGAACAAGAACCTTGATAGTAGTCTGACATAGGATGCTGACTAAACACCATAAAAGCGTTTAGAGACTAGATAAAGTCATGAAAGAGATTTTACAGAAACAGAACCAAGTTTTAGAACAGGCACATTCTTAAGTAAAGGGCAAGATGAAAAGGGGTTGCTTTTATGAATTGTCCTCTCTGCACACTTTAGTAACCAAGAGTTATCTTTAGATACCAAGAGTCCCAGACACTCTTTAAATACTGACCTTTGGATACCAAGAGTAGCACTTAATCTTCGTGGCCCTGTGGAAGTGAAATGCTGTGCCTCTCCTTGTTCCCTGGCCTCTACTCTCCTTGCCACACTCTCCCCCCTTTCTGTGGCCTCAGGCTAGTGCTCCTTTTCTTCCCTCTTATCCCAGGGGATTTTTGCCTGGCTGGAGCTACCTTCATATTTCTCTCTTCCCTCCCACCGCCCTCTACATATATATGGCATAGCAGTGGCAGTGGTGACGGCCTGTTCTCTCTTCTTCTTTTGCCCATCTCTGGTCCAGGGGCTCCAGGGCGTCTTCTACTCTCCATTTCCCTGGGATTAGAAAGTCTTAGTGATAGCCTATCACAGTTGATTTACATCATCTGAAACCTTGAGATTCCAGGAGAGAAATACTATGGAAATTTCTATGGTCACCAGTTGGTGTTGTCCCATAAGCTTTGGGAAGCAAACAGTTTGCTGAGCGTAATTATGAGTTTATTAAAAAGATGTGGCATTTCTCAGACACAGAAACCCTCAAAGACCATCTACCTAGATGCCCAGAGATTTTCGTGTGCATTGTTAAACTGGAGCTACTCATATAAAGGAAAGCTCTAATCCCTGAAGTAATGAAAGAATGGAATTTTTCACTATTTCGACTCCTGTCTTGGGATGTCCTTTGAATATGCCAGTGATGACTCTTAAGTTGATTTAATTCAATTAATCCAATTAATTATACTTAAATATAAATCAATTAATCCAATTAATTTAATTGGATATTCGCTGGAAATAGTGTTCTTCCAGAGCATTCTTCATTGAGTTCTGTGGCCCTGACACTGAAGTAAACAAATTTCGTTTTGGATCCGAATATGAAATTAAATTATCTTCATAACATTTTGTAGTGCGTGTTCATTTAAACTCAATATAAGCCCACTCATTCAGATAGGGATAGTATAAAGTAAATGGAAACAAATTTTAAAAAATACCTTTTTTTACTACAAGTTAAAAAAGCTGAAATATACAAATGGTTTTCAATGAACAACATTATGTAGGCATTAAAAGAATGTTAAGTTTTGGAAATTTAATTGATCTCTCATATTTATTGTCTATCAGCAGAAGTCTGATGTCATTAAGTTGAAAGAAAAGAAGAAATTAAAAAGAATTACTCAGAAGACAACGAATCCATAGGATTACAGAAAGGTAGAATTTTAGATTCGGAAAGAACCTCAGACATCCTTGAGTCCAATCTCCCTTGTAACATCCCTGACAAGGTCTGCCACTCCCTGCTTCCAGGGAAGACCAATCAAAGGGTAAGAGAAATTCGAGGTTGGGTATTTTGCATTTCCCAAATAGCCTTTGCATAATTCTCATTAAGTTCACTGTTTAGTTTAATTCGTGCCTCTTGCCTGGGGATCAGTAACTCATTTCCATGGTTCTCTTAATTCTTGAAATTGGGTACTTTGATCTCTGAAATGCAAAATAGGAAAGTTATGTTAAGATGCTGATTACAGATCTACACCCCTTAGACTGGCTTTCAAAGCTGACTTTTGTAAACTTTTACTCTCTGAATGTCTCCAAATGTTTTGGAAGCAGAAAAAGTCTCTGGTTCTCAGTTGGTAACCTGAAATTGCTTTGTATCCTTTAAAAAGGAGATGATGTCAGATGACATTACAGCATTATAATGCTTCTACATAGAATCATAATGCATTACAGCCCTGATACAATCTCTTATGAGCTCACAAAGGAAATGACAGTTAGAATACATTAATATTGAGCTAGAACAAACTATTAAGCAGTTTTTATGTACTTTTAGAAATGGTATTGGTAAACCAGACAGGATAGATCTCTTCAGTAGTAATCCATATATCAGCATTATCACACAGAGCTTAATGGTTTCTCTTATTTACTCGAGTCACAGCTGACGTGCTGAGTAATTGACTTCTGTCTCAGTCTCCGACTCTTTTTTCTCTCTCAGTTATACCCTGAATATCCTAGGAAACGGAATTGTACTGGGTCAGGAGCCTAAAGATGATCTCTGTCTTCAAAGAGCTCATATTCTAATGGGGAACAATCCAAAGTGATCCAGAAAAGATCCTGAGAAAGAACCTGAAAAGTGCTAAGAGATTCCATATTCAGCCTGGCGTGGGGAGGGAAAAAAGCATGGCAAATTAAATCTGAGAAAATCGCCTAGAAAGAATGGTGAGCACTGGCTTGGGTCCCTTCCTTAAATGCAAATTATAGAAAGAGCAATCCCATCCGAGCGAGAGGCCACAAGGAAAGAAGGCACTTTCAATGTGTGAGTTTAGCAGAATTAGAGAAAAATGATGTCACAGAATGAAAGGGGAAAAAATAGTGGGAAACATGGCAACTTTGGGTTAAATGGTTGACTGTAGTGGATTGAGTCCTCAAACTCTATGTGATTAGGATAATAATAACAAATAACATTTGTTTACTACTTTAAGGTTTATCAGGCTCTTTCTATATATTTGAGTCTAGCATGATTCCTGGGAGTTCAGTACTATTATTATCTCCATTTTATGGATTAGGAAAATGAGGTTTTCAGTGATTAAGTGATAAGACCACACATGTGGCTTAAGGTCAGGTCTTCCTGGTTCCATGTTACAAATTCTAACTATTGCTTCACATCTGACAATATCAGTATGACCATGGCCACTATGCCTATTTCCTTTTATTATATTAATTATATTATATTAATTAATATATTATTTGTAATATAGACTTTAATGATGCCTACAAAGAGGTGAATTAAATTCAACATGAGAAAATTTTCTAACAATGAGAACCATCCAAAAGTGCAATGGGCTCCCTTGTTGGAAATGGGCTACCCCTGATTGGAGGTCTTCGAGCCAAGATGAATTGAGCATTTGATGAATATGCTGTAGTGGGGATTCGTTTCTGGGTATAAATTGGGTAAAAGATGCTTCTTGAGGTCCTTTCTAATGATAAAGTTGTATAATCCTGTAATGCATACCACACAAGGTTGTAATAAGGCTCAAATGAGATGATGTGTGTTAATTGCTTCATAAAACTTGACTTGAGATATACACGTCAGTCATTTTCTAAAAGCCCTCACTTTCCATCTTGGAATCAATGCTGGGTATTGGTTCTAAGACAGAAGAGTAGTAAGGGCTAGGCAATGGGGGTTAAGTGACTTGCCCAGGGTCACATAGTGAGGAAGAGTCTGAGGTCACATTTGAACCCAGGACCTCCTGTCTCTAGTCCTGGCTCTCAATTCATTAAACCACCCAACTGTCCCAGCCATTTTTATTAACCAATCTATTAGAAATCTGATCCCTATGGACTTCATTCGTCAGTGTGAATATGGTTTTCACCAATGTAGATGACAACCTAGTTTTGTTGGTTGTCTGAACACTATGAGCAATACAGATTGAATTTAAAAATCTGCCCATGTCTTTGAAGTCCCTGTTGATAAACACTTCTCAGCAAACCCAGGCATGGTAGCCACAAAATATTAAAAGAATAAGAGGAGAGATGACAACACTCTGGGTAGATTCTATACAGAGGATTGTTTAGACAACCAACAAAACAATAAATCAAGCCCTAATTTATGGCATTTGCAGATATCCAAGAATGAACATGAACTTGCACAGACTTTGAGAGACAGTGGCAGAGAGAGAAGGGCCTGGTGTGTTATGGTCCATGAGGTCATGAAGAGTAGAACACGACTGAACAATAACCAATGTTTACACTGAAAATTTAACAAAGATTTTTTTCTTTTCTCCAGCCTATTGGAGCTGTCTTCAAAACACCTCTGCTACTAGGATGCCACTATGGCTGTGTGTGATTCCTTCATCTCTCCACTTACTTTTCCAATTGTACTTGTCCTTTAAGATGTCCTTTGTGCCACTTTTCAGAGCAAATTGTTACTGCTAATTATTGTGCATTATCCTCATCAAGAATGAATAATTGTGTTTTCAAATTCTTGTATCCTTAGGGTTGTTTGGAAGAACAAATGAGATAAAGATAGCATCTCAAAAGTATTTTGAAAATTTGAAAATGTTACATAAATGTGATACTAATATGAATAATAAATGTCAGATGACAACTCCTCATATTACAAATACAGGTCTCAAAATAACCCAGAGAATTCAGTCAATAGACTGTGCTGGAAATAGACCCTTGCACCCTACTGAACTGTTGCCCGCAAAAGCCTAGATACTGTATTGATCTATTTAAATTTAAGAAGAAGGTTTCATCTCAAATATTCATAATGTTTAAGATACATTGAACTTTCAAAAAATATAGAGCCCTGAAAAGGAGCACAGAATTATATGAGGACAGGATGAGGTTTGTCTTCCTGTCTTTGTCTTCCTGTCTGCTGTTAGAGTCATACCAAAACGATGAGCTTATATCCTAATATTTTATTCAACCAGAAAGAAACTTAGTTATTTATTCATCTGTGTTATGGTCAATGCATATCAAATAAAAGGGAATAATAGGATAGCATTTCCCTCCCAGAACTTCCGTTATCTGAAATATGTTGAAAAAAGAGGGGGTGACATTGTCATCATCATTGTCATTATCATTATCACCAGCAGAACTCTATTTCATTCTTTTCAGACTTTTTGATGTGGATCAGAAGGAAGTGATTCTTGGATAAGTTGCTATCCAATTATTATTCTTGTGTGTTTAATGTTCTATGGACTATGGGGCCCACTGATAAAATTTATAACAATGAGGGTGATAAGTATCTCGTTCCCTAGCTATGTGATTTTGATCTCTTTTAGGTGAAAGCCTTTTCATGTAAGTTGCAGTTTCTGAGCATCTGGTAAGATAAACATCTCTTTAAAATGTTATTAAATTTTTATGATATGTTTTAATGTCCCAGAAATTATGGTTAGCACTTTGTTTTTTGATAATGGTCTGACTCCAGTACAATTTAGTAGTTGAGTTTCTTAAGGATGTTTTACATTTTGAATCAGTGTTTGTCATTTGTGAGTCTATAAAAGATAGAAGGATTCTAAACTATAATTCTGGCCACTATGTCAAGTCCTCCTAGGTATTTAATATATATTAAACATTTCAAATTTTGAAATGTAAAATTTTTAGAACTGTCATGCAATTTCTACTGTTTCTTTGCTGATCTAGAATTTTTCAGGACAACTTAAGCCCATTATGTTTCTTCCTATGCTTTAATCCATTTTCATCTTTCCCAAATAGATCTCTCTCTGACTTCCAAATTAAAAAACATTTAGTCAAAATATCTTATTTATCATGAAGTATATAAGTATTATATTGGATTTATGACTCCACCAGGAAAACACACACAGACACAGAGTAAACAGTTCCTTCATCTCATGGAATCTGTTTGTATGTTATTTATATAATCCAAAATGTTATTTAGATTCAATAAGTCTTAATCATCACCTGGAGAAACTATAGAATAGAGGGATTGATGTCAAATCTAAGGAACATATTGAATCAATGGATGAAGAAAATACTTATAAATACTTTGGTTTCTTCAAACCAAGAAACATCAACAATGTATTAAAGAGCAGAGAGTGATTGAACATGTTGAGAGATATCCTACTAGCATCCTGAAATCAAACCTCAACGGGAAGAAGGCATTTGAAGCTATAAAGAACGAAGCAGTACCCTTTGGACAAACAACTCTGAAATGATCATGTTATTAAGAGTATATGTAAAATATGGGCATTGGTTTCAGCCCAAAGCAATATGTTGTGAGAAAATCTAAAATTTTTTTACCTGTCTAGCAATACAGAATAACAAAAGATGAGACAAATGTATTTCTGATCAAAGATTAATATTCCTACTTGAAATATTCCTCATTTTGCTCATTTTGTTAATGGTTCTTATGAAAAGAACATCATTGTTAGTAATATGATATGGAGCAGCACATCATAGCCACATAGGATGATAAACAAAATAGACAAAGATAGTTTAATATTAAGTGAAAAACCCTTACCTAGCTTACTGCATCTTGCATTAAATCCAAACTAGCATCATTTTATAATCCTCACTGAATGCTTTTTTTTTATTTTCTAAACTCTCATTGTCCTCTAACTGTACTTTTGCATTTGTAAAGTGGATTGTAATAGACTTCGGAAGTCCATTAGTAAAACCTTGTACAATATAAATAAGATGAAGGGCCATCATCTTAAGACAGCTATGAAAAGGCTGATTTCCTCACATTCTTTGTAGTATTTTTATTTTATTTTATTTTTAAATATTTTTATTTATTTTTATTTGGTCAATTTCAAACATTATTCCTTGGTTACAAAAATCACATTCTATTTCTCCCTCCCCTCCCCCCACACTTCCTGTAGTTTGACCCGCAATTCCACTTGGGTATTACATGTGACCTTGATCAGAACCTATTTCCATGTTGTTGATGTTTGCACTAGGATGTTCATTTAGAGTCTACATCCCCAGCCATATCCCCTCGATCCATGTAGTCAAGCAGTTGTTTTTCTTTGGTGTTTTTACTCCCACAGTTTTTCCTCTGATTGTGGATAGTGATTTTTCTTGTGGATTCCTCCAAGTTGTTCAGGATCACTGCATTGCCACTAATGGAGAAGTCCATTGCATTTGATTGTACCACAGTGTGTCAGTCTCTGTGTACATTGTTCTTCTGGTTCTGCTCCACTTCCTGGAGGTTGTTCTAGTTCCCATGGAATTCCTCCACTTTATTTTTCCTTTGAGCACAATAGTATTCCATCACCAACAGATACCACAATGTGTTCAGCCATTCCCCAACTGAAGGGCATCCCCTTATTTTACAATTTTTTGCCACCACAAAGAATGCAGCTATCTTTATTCTTGTATATATATTTTTTCTTATTATCTCTTTGGGGTACAAACCCAGCAGTGCTATGGCTGGATCAAAGGGCAGACAGACTTTTATCGCCCTTTGGGCATAGTTCCAAATTGCCCTCCAGAATGGTTGGATCAATTCACAACTCCACCAGCAATGAATTAATGTCCTGACTTTGCCACATCCCCTCCAGTATTCATTACTTTTGTTGCTGTCATGTTAGCCAATCTACTAGGTGTGAGGTTATATCTCAAAGTTGTTTTGATTTGCATCTCTCTGATTATAAGAGATTTAGAACTCTTTTTCATGTGTTTATTAATAGTTTTGATTTCTTTGACTGAAAATTGCCTATTCATGTCCCTTGCCCATTTATCAATTGGAGAATGGCCTGATTTTTTGTACAATTGCTTTAGATCTTTGTAAATTTGAGTAATTAGACCTTTGTCAGAGGTTTTTGTTATGAAGATTGTTTCCCAATCTGTTACTTCCCTTCTAATTTTGGTTGCATTGGTTTTGTTTGTACAAAACCTTTTTAATTTCACTTAATCAAAATTATTGATTTTACATTTTGTGATTTTTTTCTAACTATTTCTTGGTTTTAAACTCTTTCATTTCCCAAAGATCTGACATGTATACTATTCTGTGTTCACATAATTTGCTTATATTTTACTCCTTTATGTTCAAGTCATTCACTCATTCTGAGTTTATCTTGGTGTAGGGTGTGAGATGTTGATCCAAACCTAATCTCTCCCACACTGTCTTCCAATTTTCCCAGCAGTTTTAATCAAATAGTGGGTTTTGGTCCCAAAAGTTGGGATCTTTGGGTTTATTATAGACTGTCTTACTGAGGTCACTTACCCCAAGTCTATTCCACTGATCCTCCTTTCTGTCTCTTAGCCAGTACCATATTGTTTCAATGACCACTGCTTTATAATATATTTTGAGTTCAGGTACTGCAAGGCCACCTACTTTCATAATTTTTTCTTCATTATTTCCCTGGATATCCTTGATCTATTGTTCTTCCAAATGATCTTTGTTATGTTTTTTTCTAATTCAATAAAAAAGTTTTTTGGTAGTTCAATGGGTATGGCACTAAATAAGTAAATTAATTTGGGTAGGATAGTCATTTTGATTATGTTAGCTTGTCCTGTGCATGAGCAGTTGATGTTTTTCCAATTGTTTAGGTCTAGTTTTAATTGTGTGGAGAGTGTTGTATAGTTGTTTTCATATAGTTCCTGTGTTTGACTTGGCAAATAAATTCCTAAGTATTTTATATTGTGTAGGGTTATTTTAAATGGACTTTCTCTTTCTAATTCTTGCTGCTTAAATGTGTTGAAGATATATATATATATATATATAAATGCTCATGACTTATGTGGGTTTATTTTGTATCTTGCAACTTGGCTAAAGTTGTTGATTATTTTGACTAGCTTTTTGGTTGATTCTCTGGGGTTCTTTAAGTAGACCATCATATCATCTGCAAAAAGTGCTAGCTTATTAGTCTCCTCATTGCCTACTTTAATAACTTCAATTTCTTTTTCTTTTCTAATTGCTATAGCCAGTGTTTCTAGTACAATGTTAAATAATAAAGGTGACAATGGGCATCTTTGTTTCACTCCTGATCTTATTGGGAAGGCTTCTAGTTTGTCCGCATTGCAGATGATTTTTGCTGATGGTTTTAGATATATACTATTTCTTATTTTTAGGAAATTCCTATGCTTTCTAGTGTTTTCAATAGGAATGAGGGTTGTAGTTTGTCAAAGCCTTTTTCTGCATCTATTGAAATAATCATGTGATTTTTGTTGTTTTGCTTGTTGATATGGTCAATTATGTGGATGGTTTTCCTACTATTGAACCAACCTTGCATTCCTGGTATGAACCCTACCTGGTCATAGTGAATAACCCTCATGATCACTTGCTGGAGTCTTTTTTACTAGTATCCTATTTAAGACTTTTGCTTCTAGATTCATTAAGGAGATTAGTCTATAGTTTTCTTTCTCTTTTTTTGACCTGCCTGGCTTTGAAATCAGTACCATGTTTGTGTTGTAAAAGGAATTTGGTAGAACTACTTCTTTGCTTATTCTGTCAAATAGTTTGTATAATATTGGGATTAGTTGTTCTTTGAATGTTTGATAGAATTCATTTGGGAATCCATCTGGACCTGGGGATTTTTTCTTAGTGAGTTCTTTGATGACTTGTTCAATTTCTTTTTCTGATATGGAATTGTTTAGGTAATCTATTTCTTCCTCTGTTAGTCTAGGCAATTTATATTTTTGTAAATATTCATCCATATCATTTAGATTGCCATATTTATTGCCATATAATTGGGCATAATACTTTTTAATGATTGCCTTAATTTCCTCTTCATTAGAGGTGAGGTCTCCCTTTTCATTTTGGATATTATCAATTTGGTTTTCTTCTTTCCTTTTTTAAATTAGATTGACCAATACTTTGTCTATTGTATTTTTTCAAAGTACCAGCTTCTAGTCTTATTTATTAAATCAATATTTCTTTGACTGTAGGCGAGGTAAAATGTCTTAGAATCCTTAATGAAACATTAGAAAATGAAAGCCTGATATTGAAATAAAACTTAAAACTGGGTTATGTTTATTAATGTAGAGTTCTCAACAATGTTATGTTGATTATCTCCTAAGAAATTCTGATTGATCATGTATTTGGTTAGTTTAACGAATAATTATTCTTAGCTTAACTGCATGTCTGAGTCCCAGGGGTTAATGGGGACCTGACCCCTAGCCATGCTGCCTGTGATGAGAAAAACATTTATCTTCTGTAGAAGCTTCGCGTCTGTTGTTAGAGTCCATGGAACCAAAGTATGTGTATGTGTAACCACTCAGGGTATAAAAATAAAAATCAAGTCAGCAAAGACAGAGCAGTTCTTTTATGACGCCTGACTGCAGTTTGAAATTTTTAACTGCTTCCCATTTCTTCTTCAATCTATGCTGATGCCGCTACTCCCAGCCAAAAAGACCCCCGAGCCTGTGAAGGGGAGGCCCTTCCATAGCATTAAATGATACTTCTGTAGTACCAATCTTTCAGATGTCTAAAATGTACAATTACAGATCTGGGTAGCATCCTAACAAAATTCAGTATGACAGTAACAAAGCACAGGGCCCATTACACTAAGGCAAGTAGATAACGTTTAACATTTTGGTGCTAAAGAGGGAGGATGAACACTAATGGATTCTTAGAGCATATGGCAGTTAAAAAAAAGCCCCTAGAAATGTCTGTGAGAATAAGCATTCTTGGATTGAGTATGAGTAAAAGGTTAAACTTCTATCATTTTATCCCCCAAATGGTATTTCATAATATTAATGACTAATACTTTTTAAGAAAGGATATGAAAGATACATAATAATCCCACTTGGAAATAAGAGGCCCAAGAATCTGATTTTTCATACATTTTAAGCTATACATTCAGTCTATGATTTTAGATTGAGAATTATAACTCAAGTATTAACTAGGAAGGAGGGAAAAGGGTCTACTCACTATCTAGTCTTTATTTGTATGTATGTGCTTATGTTTTCCTTACCAGAAGAATTTAACTACTTTTAATTCTATCTGTATTTGTCAGAGTTTTCAGTTTATAGACATTCAGACAAAAAGTCTGATTTATGATATTCTAATGTAATTTCTGACTAAATAATATTTATTTTAGTTTCTACCACAAAAGCATAGCCCAACAAGAGTAGACTTGTCAAATATAATCAAAAGTGATTTGCTCCTGAAAGAAGCTTATGAAAGAAGCAAGATTCAAGAGTAGAATAAAAAAATCTCCATTGTTGACATCAACATGAACTCAGTCAACAGTCTGTAAACACAGAAATGTTTAATAAAGGAGTGAAGAATGTAGTGTGTGTGTGCACACATTTAAACAGAGGATGATGACATGTCTTTGTCACCAGGAATTACAGAAAGCCCAGTGATCAATATAAATTATGCAGGGAAATAGTAGAGACAGTGCTACAAAGCCCTACAGGCTATAGAAATTTAGCACCTACTGGATACCTACAAAGGTTTGACCCAATGGCTATAGTTATATAGCAGAATCTCTCGGTGTTTCATGAACTGACCCATTTCCATACTATAAATACAGAATATAAAATATCCAGAAGAACTGTACTGGAACTAGATCATTATCACAGCCAGAACTGTTGTCCATGACAACAGAACTCTGATTTATAAACATTTAACTTTAAAAAGAATGTTTTCTTACCAAATACTTATAATCTTCAAATTGCTTGTCGAAAGGATTTCACAAATAAAGACATAGAGGAAGAAGCAAAATTAGGTGGGAAATGGACAAAATATACATCATCTCCATTGACCTATCTGTTATTGAAGCTATCCCAAAGATACTTTTAGTGATGTGCTTATAGTCTATCATTCATATTTAATTATAAAAGCAATGCTTTTTATCTGCCAAATGTTTGTTTTTTGTTTTGAAGCTGAACAATGACATCATGGGGTCATGTCTTGATTAGTATATGAACTGAATTTGTGAGGTATAGTTACACAGTCATAAGCCTCACTCTCTCTTCCAGAGTCATTAAAGTCTAGTGACAAGACAAAAGTCGGGATGACTGGTAATGCCTTGGATATGGTAGATAGATTTGGCTTCTTAGAGATCTAACTAAGCTCTAAATGCTTCAGCTAAACCTGCTTCAGGTACCCCCATGGCTATTGGAATACATTGTTCTCATGGACCCATTCCATTGGGAGAAGTCTTGCAGTGCTTGGGATAGACACCCCTCTACCTCACCAAAGGATTGAAGACCTATCAATTACCCTCAACCTGGTTGAGTCTGTCTGCCATGTTGGAGTTACCTGAATTTGGGCACTTGCAGGTTTCTGAGAGCCCTTGGTAAGACAACAATGGTAGATGGGCAGCCCTGCAAAGGACTCAGCAAACCCTCACACCAGAGCAGAGAGGCTCTTCTTTGTTACACATCTCATATCTGCCCAATTACTATCTATTGACCAGTGTTTATTAATCACCTAAGATAGTAGGCATTACTAGAGATGTGATGGAGATAAATGTCATGGATGACACATTCCTACTCACAAGGAGATTACATTAAATAAAAAGAATTATAGTTGGAGAGTGACTTATCATATAACAATTTTTCCTCTGAACTCTATCAAAAAGATATGACCTAATAAGACAAGGAGAGGAATAAATTTAGATGTCTATGTATATGTAAGTTGAAGGACAGATGATGGAGACTATCACAAAAGAAAGAGATGAGAATAATAATTGATAAATCGAGGCAGCTAGTGGCACAGTGTATTGAATTTGGACCTCAAATCAAGAAGACCTAAGTTCAAATTCAGCCTCAAACACTTAATAGGTCTGTGACTCTGGGCACATCATTTAACCTCTCTTTCTTTCAGTTTCCTCAACTGTAAAATGGTGATGATTCTAAAATCTACCTTCTAAGGTTGCTGCGAAGCTCAGATGAGACAGTATTCATAAAGCACTTAGCACAGTGCACTTGGTAGGTTATAGGTTATAGTAGGTATAAATGCCTATTCCCTTCCCTAATTAAACATTTTAACTTCTCTGGGAAGTAATTTAAAAAGACAAAATATGATTGTTTTTGCAAATGAATGGTGTCAGCATTATGTTGTGGATAGACTCTTTGATTTGGAATAGGGAAGACACAAGTTCAAATCCCATTGCTGATACTTATTTACTTTGTTACCACAGTGAAGTCATTTAACCTAAGGCAATCCTGTAAGATCTTAAATTATAGAAGAGCTGTGAGCTACATTGTTGAAATAATTCTACTCATGATGGTTTCTTCTAATTCTGAGAACAAAGCATTTGCATCTACATTTATATTTACATCTACTTCACTCTACCCCTCTGATGTAGGAGTAAAATGCAGGACTGATGGGAAGGCATCATGTTTATTCAGCAATGCATCCAATTAGCAACACAAATGTAAATGTGCATAAACAACAACAAAAATACTAAGGGAACTTATTATTTCATGAGAGGGAGAACAATTGTCTAGGACCTCCCAAATATAATCTTTTTCTTTTCCACAGAGATATACAATCTGTGGCCATAGCAATAAGAAAAGTAGCTATGTTGCTAATAATTATGTGGACACATGGAATAAAACTGGGGTGTTCAGGGGGAGGAATTTTTCCTCTTTTCCGTACCTTTTATCATAGAATTAGGGTACTAGAAAAATATAATCTGGAAGAAAATTCACATAGTAAACATATCTAATAGTATGCGAACAATTTGGAGCCTGTTTATCATCTTGTCATGGACAATCTCATGATGGAGTAGGCAGACAAAATGGTTGCTGCAAGAGAAGAAATTGGCATGGCATTTAGAAAGACAATGCTTTCATATTCCACAAATTCTGTTTAGTCTGGACTGGCTCCATTGCATACGATCTCATTAGGAATGCATATATGCCTGAGTCAAAGATTCTCTTTCTTTTGGATATGGGTTGAACTAGATGACTGCTGAGGTCCTTTCCAAGTCTGAATTCTGTGATTATGTCATTGTGCGCTCTCCATCTCATCTGAGCCAGTATCTTATTAAGCAGAAAAGTTCGAGACTTCTTTTTAAGTCAAGTTGGCCGAAATGCAAACATTCTCCTCTTGAACATTGGATTCAAGAATTAGTTTAGAGTATGGTTTGATGTATATCTTTGGAGGGAAATTCTTCTTTTGTGAAATGACAATGTGATCTTGATTATACGATAATCTTCTTATGAATTTCATGCCATACCATTACTAGTCAAAACAACTTTTTATCATCATCAGTCCTGCATGATTACCTTAGCTTATGGGGCTCAAGATGGTTTGAGTTTTCATCCATCACCACGGACAACAGCAAGATAATGGAAAACATGTTCCTGTTCCCCAGTGACAGTTTTCATGTGAACCATAAATAGGCTATATTAGACAGACAGCTGACATTCTTAAGCTTCATGAAACCTGTGAGGTAAAGGGAAGATGGATATGTTGTTTAGAGTATAAAAATCAATCGGCAAAAAGCACAGTTAAAAAACCAACAACAATCAAGAGGGATTTCCCCCCCTCCAAAGCCAGTTTTGATCAAACTGAGTTGTAATGAGATTCATCTGCTTCCTTCAACTTCAGGTAGAAACCATGATTGTAGATGGAGACCTTGGCTTTCCCTTTTCAATTTCCCTCTTGCTTAGGGTAAAACCTCCTTATACAAGGCTTCCCAGAAAACTGTGTCCTGAGAGTATCCACGGCAGCATCTGAGAGCAATTTTCAAGTAGCATTATATTGATAAAAAAAATCTTATTTCATGGAAAATGTGATTGGAGGGACAACGTGGCTTCCTTGTGCCTCCAGGGGAAAAATATAGACTCTGCTGTTTGTCATTTAAAGTCAGTCACAATTGGGGTCTGGTATATCTTTCTAGAATCATTGTACACTCACACAGATATCTATTTATACACACACACACACACACACACACACACACATATATACATACACTTTCACACAAATATATAATTAGTTGTGTGTATTGTGAGAATTTAACTTGCATATACTGTATTAATTCTTATATTAAAGTTCTGGGTTAGAAAAGCCCCAAGGACTATAGAATTACTATGATTTTGGGGTCTGGAATCTGGGTCAGAAATTCCATCCAACCTATTGCTTTTTGTATTTTCTTTGTTCTTAGGAATACCTAAGAATACCATCCCTTTTAATTGAGTTTGGTTAATAAATGAAGAGAACAACTGTTCACTTCCTGTGGACTTGTTCCATATGACATTGGGATGGGGAGGGCATATAGTTTGATGGACCACCTCTTAATTAGCTGTTTACCAATTAGAGATGTCTTGGGCTGTTCAAGGGAAGCCCTGAATAATGAGCCCCTAAAACTTTTTATTGAGCTTCCTGACCAAGCTTTGGTGTCTCTGGTCTTTGAGAGAGGGCCATTGACCTATGCCACTTTATTGGTTATGATGCTGGCCTAACCAATGAACTTGTATAATCAATAAATTGATAATCTTACCCCCAAATCAATCTCTTGAGATAATTTTAATCTCAACAGTATAGGCATGCATATATGTGTATATAGTCACACATACATACAATATGGAATATATGGAAACACACATGTGATAGATGTATATCTATATGCAAATATACATTTATATGTGCATGTACTTTTTATAAGTATATATGCCACCACACCATCACTATCATCATCATCATTACTACCATCACTGACTGAAGTAGGGTTGAGTGAATGGAGGAAAGCATGTTCCTATGCTGGCACATCACAAATGCCATGATGGTGGAAGTAAGTGGAGAGGAAGAAGATGAATATCTGCCCTTCAGTAACCAGGATGCTGGACCCCAACAGGAGCAGGACTGATGAAGGTATCTTGGTCTTCTTCTCTGAGGTGGTGAGGCATCCATGTAGTGGTCAAGAAAGAATGAGATGGGCCACAGCAGTCCCCAAATTCATCATCAGAGTAGAGTAGCTTCAAAGAGGTTTTGCATGGGTTTTTTCCCCTTTCCTTTGTATCTTCTGTACTTAGCACAATCTTTGGCACATATTCTATGCTTATTAAATGCTTTTTTATTGAACTGATTGAATTATTGACAGTCTGACTTATCAGTGTCTTTTGCTTCCGCTTTATGATGATGGGGCATGAGCAATGTTGGTTCTTGCTGAAGATCAGAGAGATGAAGTCATGCTGAAGGTGATGGATTTGCTGTTTGGGGATGTCTATAAGACATGCATTGCTCTGAAAGTGGAAATTACCTGATTAAGCAAGAAAGTGTTCTTGTTAACAGATTGGGAAAGTAACAAGGGAATGACCATTTACTAAATGCCCATTATGTTAGGCACTATATCAAACACTTTAAAATATCATTACTTTTGATCCTGATAACAGCCTTGAGAGTTAGGTGCTATTTTATTATCTTCATTTTACAATTGAAGAGATTGAGGCAAAGAGAGATTGTGACTCGCCTAGGAGCACACAGTTAGTAAATGTCTGAGACCAGATTTGAACTCAGGCCTTTCTGACTCTAGAGTCTTCCTTCTGTCTGTCAAGCCACTTAGCTTCTCAAAGGCATGAAAACTTCAGCACTGGTACTCTATCAGAGTAAGCCCTTTGTCATCCCAATATTAGAGAGGGGAGTGGTGACATGGGTTGATGGGTAATGATTCTGATGCAGGGGAAAAAATAACAGAAACAAATGACCATCAACAAAACATTGAAAAACACACACACACACACACACACACACACACACACACACACACACACAGACAATAGAGCAAAGGGGAAGTGAGGGGGGACACAGATTTGCAGGGCACTGTTGTTAGCACCATGGTATATTCTATATACTTATTGTCACACCCCGGGCAATGGCTTCGACAGGCCAGCCAAACCCTGTGAGGGTAGCCATCGGGTCATCGACCCCTGGTGAACCAGGGCTTTGCTCACCCAGCATGTGAAGACTGCTTCGGCTGAGCAGACGGAAGAAACCAATAAGAAGGTTCAACGGCTGAGATGGCGACGCAGCAAAGCACTGTGGAGTGCTCAGGGCGTGTTGGAGCACAAAGGACAACAGGGGTGTATGGGGTGCTCAGGGAGGGGTAGTATCTCTGGTGTGGAGGGCTTGTCGTGCCCTCCTAGGGCAGCTCTCCAGCCTCTGATCCCCACCTGACACCCAGCTCTCACTTGTGGCTCCCAGTAGCTGCTAGCATGCGGCAGCGGCCACACCCCGGGCAAAGGCTTCGACAGGCCGGCTAAACCTTGTGAGGGTAGCCATCGGGTTGTCAACCCCTGGTGAACCAGGGCTTTGCTCACCCAGCATGCGAAGACTGCTTCGGCTGAGCAGACGGAAGAAACCAATAAGAAGGTTCAACGGCTGAGATGGCGACGCAGCAAAGCACTGTGGAGTGCTTAGGGCGTGTTGGAGCACAAAGGACAACACGGCCATCCAATGCAGCTGAAGAATTCTCCATGTAATGACTTTTCGTGCCACTGGACCCAGGCTTCCAACGCCGAGAGAGTGGGACTGTCTCTGTGCATCGGCTCTTCCACTTAAATCTCTTTCACACACAAGTGTCTTTGTGCACACTCATCTATCCTAACTCCGTCCACCCTCTTCAAGACCTGCAGCGATGGGGGAGTGACGACGCAACAGGTGGAGGTGACCACTGGCAGTTGTAGTCACGATCCTGCATGTAGGCGGCCCACAGAGCAGTGGTCACTTGGCCCTATGGGCAGCAGGGACGTTCAGCAGCATCCTGGGTGACTGAGCAGCCCTCTCTAGGACAGCACTGCTCACCCTAATCAAGGGAGGGGACTAGAAAAGGTGTCCCAAACATTGCCTGCCCTACAAACACCCGGTCAGCACACCTTGGCTGGCGGGTCATCCCTTTAAGTGGTCGAAATCAAAAGGAACAAAATACAAAGAAACTCCTACTAGGAGCATGGAACATCAGGACATTACTTGATAGAGGGAATACCCCAAGACCTGAGAGAAGAACAGCTCTAATCGGTAAAGAACTGGCGCGATATAACATCGCAGCCTTAAGCAAAACACGCTTACCAGAAGAGGGAACACTCAGCGAACCCACCACTGGATACACCTTCTTCTGGAAAGGTAGAGCCTCAAATGAAGACGGAATCCACGGTGTTGGCCTGGCCATAAAGACCAGTTTGCTCAAACAGCTGCCAGACTTGCCTGTGGGCATCAGTGACAGGCTCATGAAGATCCGTTTGCCTCTCAGCAAAGACCGGTATGCCACAATCATCAGCGCATATGCCCAACACTGACCAGCACAGAGGAGACCATCGAGCAGTTCTACTCTGACCTGAGTGCCGTCCTGCACTCAGTGCCCACCAATGACAAGCTGATACTACTGTGAGAATTCAACACCCGCGTTGGCCAGGACCAAGAAAGATGGAAAGGAGTGCTCGGCAAACACGGCGTGGGAAAAATGAACAACAAAGGCCTACTGCTACTCAACAAATGCTCAGAGTTCAAACTCACCATCACAAACACTGTGTTCAGAATGGCAAACAAATATAAAACAATGTGGATGCACCCAAGATCAAAACAGTGGCATCTCATTGACTACATCATTGTATGCTGGTGAGACATCCAGGATGTAAAGATCACCAGAGCCATGAGAGGAGCTGAATGCTGGACAGACCACTGATTGGTTAGAGCGACTCTTCAAATGTGTATTGCACCTCGCCATCCAAAACGTGCCCAGACAGTTTGTGCATTTTACAACGTGAGTCGTCTTGAAGATCCTTCTTATTTGCAAACATTCCAGTCCTGCCTGGACAACAAGCTGTCTGCCAAGGGACCACTAACTGGAAGCTCAACCGAGAAATGGAACCAGTTCAGAGACGCAGTGAAGGAAACATCAAAGGCAGTCCTAGGTCCAAAACAACGCAACCACCAGGACTGGTTCGACGAGAACAACACTGCTATTGAAGACCTATTGAGCAAGAAGAACAAAGCCTTTATGGAGTGGAAAAATAACCCAAACTCTGCTCCTAAAAAGGACAGATTCAAATCTCTCCAAGCCACGGTGCAGCGTGAGATCAGGAAGATGCAAGACCGATGGTGGGAAAAAAAGGCAGAAGAAATCCAGCGGTTTGCTGATATGAAAAACTACAAACAATTTTTCAGTGCCCTCAAGACTGTCTATGGGCCATTAAAACCCACCACCACTCTCTTGCTATCCTCTGATGGTGACACTCTCATAAAAGATAAAAAAGGCATCAGCAACAGGTGGAAAGAACACTTCAGTCAGCTCCTCAACCAACCCTCTTCAGTCGACCAAAGCGCCCTTGACCAGATCCCCCAAAATTGCACCATTGAACAACTTGACGTCCCTCCTTCAATAGAGGAAGTCCAAAAAGCCATTAAACAAATGAGTGCAGGCAAGGCACCCGGTAAAGACGGGATCCCAACCGAGGTGTACAAGGCCTTAAATGGAAAGGTGCTCCAGGCATTCCACATAGTGCTGACCAGCATATGGGAAGAGGAAGACATGCCCCCAGAACTCAGAGATGCCTCCATCGTAGCCCTATACAAGAACAAAGGCTCACGAGCAGCCTGTGACAACTACAGAGGCATCTCACTACTCTCCACTGCCGGAAAGATCCTCGCCCGTGTTATACTCAACAGACTCCTGTCATCTGTTTCAGAGCAGAACCTGCCTGAATCACAATGTGGCTTCCAACCAGATCGCAGCACCATGGATATGGTCTTCACAGTGAGGCAAATGCAGTAAAAATGCCTTGAGCAGAACCTGAGTCTCTACATTGTCTTCATAGACTTGTTGAAGGCGTTCGACACAGTGAACAGGGACGCATTGTGGGTGATCCTCAGCAAGCTTGGTTGCCCAGCAAAATTCGTCAAACTGATCCAGCTCTTTCATGTGGACATGACAGGGGAAGTCCTGTCTGGTGGAGAGACTTCTGATCGCTTCAACATCTCCAATGGCATGAAACAAGGCTGTGTCCTCGCTCTGGTACTATTCAACCTATTTTTCACCCAAGTATTACGACATGCTGTGATGGATCTAGACCTGGGCGTCTACATCAAATACCGAATGGATGGCTCACTATTTGACCTTCGCCGCCTGACTGCAAAAACAAAGACAACAGAGAGACTCATCCTGGAAGCTCTCTTTGCAGATGACTGTGCTCTCATGGCCCACCAAGAAAATCATCTCCAAACCATTGTGGATAGGTTCTCCACCGCAACAAAACTGTTTGGCCTGTGTAAAAAATAGATTCGAATACAGGACTACAATCCCCATGTAAACCTTAAAATTTCTTAGACTTATGAATGTTGGAAATTTCCCCATTGGGAAATTTCATACTCGAAAAAATTTCCTACTGATAGTAAGAAACTCTATTGGAATGTGAAACCCTAGGCATGGGAGGGTCCTTCTCCTCCCTACCTAAGACTACTTTAGGACAGAAACCTTTTGCTAAACAATGGAAAGGACTTTGATCTATGCTTAAACATAGAACAGGAAGTTCTTTGAGTCATGATTGATTTTAGAATTGATACAATAGAGATACTTGGAATGACAGAACCAGGTCTTGGAACTTACAATCTCCACCCTACTCAGTCCTAACAGGATTTAGGAAGGGCTGCAGCATAGATCAAAATTTAATTATTTGAGAATATGACCTTCAACAGACATGTGCAAAGGGGCAGACCTCTGGGTGGTCCTGGGTTAAGCTAGAGCCACCATTGGCACAGGGAAAACATGGACAGTGATTGGTAGATGTGAGAACTGAGGGGAGGGAACTGAGATGGTTTCCTTAAAGATAGAGGGGTCTGAGGACTGAGGGGAGTTTGAGAGGTTTTGCTCTGAGAGGTGGTGCTCTGAGAAGCTTGCTCTGAAGGAGGCTGGAGGTGGAGGCCCCTGAGACTGTTTCTCCATTTTTGGTCATGTGAGTGATAGGGACTGGTCTCTTTTCTTTGCCTCAGCTATCTAAGGGCTTGGGCCTTTTGGCCCAGCCTAAACAGAGGGGGTATTTAAGCCCTATTCCCTTCTCTCCCCTTTCTCTCTCTCTCTCTCTCTCTCTCTCTCTCTCTCTCTCTCTCTCTTTCTCTCTCTCTCTAATACCTTTCTTCCTCCTGTTTGTAATTAAAAACTCCATAAAAGGTTGACTGCTGACTTGAGTTTTCATTTAGGAATTACATAGCTGAATTCCTTGGCGACCTTAAATTAATATATATCAGTCTTTTAAAGTGATTTCCTTGTCACACCCACAAACCTTTGCTCTACTTCCCCAAAATGCTTTGTAATCTCACGGGAATTCTGAGGTGGGCCGAGATCGAGGAAGAATTTAAGCTGGTGGCAAAGGTTTTTGGGGGGCTCTCTTTTGGACTTCCATTTTGGAGCAGATGCATCTCTTCTGTGATGTGAGGTTATCTGGCCTAGGCCTCTGGCCTAGGCACGTGTTTTTTCTTTTTCTGTATTTTCTTTAATCTTTAACCTTTAATAAACCTCTAAAAAATATAATACTCCTTGCAGAGAGAAACTAATTTCTACCTGTCTCAGTCTCCCCATATTCCTAAATTTTAATCTTTACACCTGACTATCAGCCTCAGCAAAACAGAGGTACTGTTCCAACCTGCACCAGGGAGGCCAATGAACCAGCCGTGCATTACAATCGATGGCACACAGCTTTCTAACGTCAACACTTTCAAGTACCTGGGCAGCACCACCGCCAACGACGGGTCCCTAGACCACGAGATCAATGCCAGGATCCAAAAGGCCAGCCGGGCACTTGGGAGGCTGCGCTGCAAAGTCCTCCAACACAGAGGTGTAAGCACTGCGACGAAGCTCAAAGTGTACAACGCAGGGTCCTCAGCTCGCTCCTGTACGGGTGTGAGACATGGACACTGTACCGGAAGCACATGAAACAGCTGGAGCAATTCCACCAACGCTCCCTCCGGTCCATCATGAGGATCCGATGGCAGGACCGAATCACCAACCAGGAAGTCCTCCACAGAGCCAACTCCACCAGCATCGAAGTCCTGGTCCTCAAAACCCAGCTACGATGGTCTGGACGCGTCATCCGCATGGACCCACAGCGAATACCAAGACGTATTCTATGGTGAACTGTCAGCTGGACTCAGGAAACAAGGCCGACCAAAGAAAAGATTCAAGGATCAGCTAAAGTCCAACTTGAAGTGGGCTGGCATGACACCAAAGCAACTAGAACTCGCTGCCTCTGACAGAAGCAGCTGGCGAGCCCACATTCACCAGGCCGCCGCCACCTTTGAAGATGAGCGACGTCGACGTCTTGCCGCTGCGCGGGAACGCCGACACCAGGCCACAACTGCACCTCCCGTAACAACTGGCGTCCCAGGCCCCATGTGCCACAGACTGTGCGCCTCAGCCTTTGGACTCCAAAGCCACATGAGGGTACATCAATAGATGATAATGCACAAAGATAATCGTCATTCTCGGTCACTGAGAGACTACCACTATTGTCACTTATTCTCTTATTTGTGCATTAGAATGTTCATTTGTTGATGATTGTTAAATTAACATGTAAGATAATGTCTAAATGAAAGAGCTCACAGAAAAAAAGAAATGCATGTTATATAGCAACAAAAGACATGCATTTAAAACCTTATGTGGTAGAAGTGATTTGGGATTTTAAGTTCTGGGCAGAGATGATTCTATTTTATATTATAAGTAATCTTGGAGCATTTAAGTGTGTTGAATAAGGAAGTGTTGTAATCAGATTTTTGTTTACAAATACCACATTTTATTTAAAAATATCTCCCTTTAATTGAAAAAGTTTAATACAAAAATATGACAACCAACCTGAAAAATACATATTTTTATTATGCCCGTAAAAGTAAAGCTATATTACAATAATACCAACTTACGTAGTTAATACTCATGTGTGGTCAAAAATGAATCCAAAAGGAGTTTTTCCTGCTGTACCTTTTAACTCATTAATCATCCTCCTTCACCATCCTGTCCACATCTCTATCTGGAGAATCAAACCCTCTTTTTCATTGGTTATCTGAATATTTTAACTGAAAATTATTCACATCAAAATTTCCTCATTCCACATGGACATTCTGAGTCCTTTATTTCCAACTGAGGAGACTTTGTTCAAACACTTAGGTATCTTATTCTCCTAGTAGGACATAATCTCCACAAGGTCAAGGATCTTATTATATTTATATATATATATACATAAAGTATATATATATATACATATAAAGTTGTATACTTCAGGTCCAAGACAGTTCTCTGAACAGAGTAAGCACTGCATAAAGGTCTGATGAATTGCTTTGAATTTAAACAGATTTAATTGAAATCACTTTAAAGGTATTAAAAAGTGTTTGAATAAGAAATGATGAAAATGGAAAGTAAAAATGAGTAATTGGAAGCACCAGCATTTTTTTTAGGACTATGGTGTTAGTAGGAAGTTTCATTCATTTGACCAACTTAAACCCAAATCTCAACATGAAAATGTCAACAAAAATAAAATGGTACATTTTTTAGACAGGTGGGGTGGTTAGTACTATTATTAGTGGTGCTAAAAGAGATGTATCTACCTACACAATTCCTTTTCCTACTTTCTGGAATCTATATTGTACAATGGTCTATCCCATAATTAATTACTAAATTAATGGGTGATAGTACAAGGGAATAGTATGTGATTTGCTCACTTGGTGATGCTACTTTAGACCACCAATACACAAGCTACTTCATGGTGAAGGTGGATGGCATAAGCACGCTTTCCCCAGTGGCTCCAATCTCTTTCATTGCTCACGAGATGACATTCTAACTACTTTCATCTTGCATCTCTCTCCTCTTTCATAACTAAACTAAATGAAAAAGCCTTTAACAATAGGTGTCTCCACTTCTCCTTCTCTCATTATCTTCTAAATATAAACCAATCTGATCTCATCAATCAACTGAAACTTTCATATCTAATAGCCTTTCCCAAATCCTAATCTTTTTTTTTTGTACCTCTCTGTGGCCTTTGATATTATTGATATTACTCTTTGATATCATCTCCTCTCTTAGCTTGTGTGACAATGCTTTCATCATATTCTTTTTCTATCTGTCTGACAGCTCTTTCTCAGACTCCTTTCCTGGATCTTCATCTGGTTCATGCCACCTGTAAGAGAGAAGTTACAAAAGGAGAGAAAAAATCAGATCCAGCAATGCAAAGGAACAGCCCAAGCTGGGGAAGGGCAGGGCAGGGAAGACTCAAGATTACAGGAAGGAATAGAAGAGCTGAAAGAATTCAAAACTGCCAGCTTATTTCTGGTCAGCTCTCTGCTGGAGTGGAAGGTTTGAGAGGAGGACCTCTGAGGCAAAGGATCCCTTTGGACACCGACTACCTTCCAGTGAACCCCTAAATCCCACTGGTTCCAGCTGAAAACAAAAGTAGACTGGGATTTTATCCAAAGCTGTCTACTGAGAAGATCTCTCTTTCCCCAAATTGTCCTGAACTTCAACTCATAGTCAGATTAATTTAGGAGGAAGGACAAACCCAATAACTGATCAAAAGGAAGGTCAGGCAGACAGCCTGAACCCCTCAGGATTTGGGGAGGGATATTAGTTATTAATCTATAGGGATTCCTATCTCTCACTTTTCCTCACCCAACACCCTAACTCTCCTCTGCCCTGTGTGTTCTCAAGAATAAAGTGTTACCATTTAGATCTGGTTTGCCTGCTTGCTGATATCAAAGAAGGAGACTGAAGATCTGGGGAGAATCATACCATTCCCCAAAAGGGAGAACTAGTTCAAGACCATGGTTGAGGAGTGAACTAAGTCTCAAAGGGAAAGGAGGCAGTTGGGATATTGGGAGGATCCAGAGTCAGGAAATTTACCTGCCTCTCAACAACAGCTAAGATCAAGAAGGGAAGCAGTGGTGGATCATTTCTCAAAGACTTTCTCCTCCAGTCCTTAACTTCTATCTCCCAAACCCAATCTCTAAGGAGACATATTCTGTCCCTCTGGAAGACAAATTGTGCTATCTTCCCCAAAGGGAAGAGAGGGGAAGATCGATCTCTTCCCTCTCTCCAGTTCTTCAGCTCTTTCACCCCTTCTCTCCAGTTCCCCAGTGTGTGTGTGTGAGACCTCTTTCTGTTCATATATTACACGCCTAACTGTACATATCCCCCCAAACTCTCTCTTTCTTCAATACTGATGGAGGTGTCAATGGGCAGTGATGATCAGTGACTGTATTTTTCATTAGTTAGCACTAGTTAGGCATAAATAGCAAAATCTATATTGTTAGCCAATTAACCATTCTTTATTATTAATCATTCATAATCATTTTATATCATTCTATTCTGTACACCAGCTTTGTGCTATTGTGTATTATCCATCACTTATATTGTTCTGTATTTACCTTAGTTCTCTACTGTTAGGCATTATTAATCAACTCTATTGATCATTAATGTACCATATCCTCCCTATGTTTCCTCTTTGATGAGGGCAATACAGAAAGGAAGCAAGATATCTCCTACACTGACAAATGATGACAATTGAAACAATGGAGAGAAGCATGGCACATGTGCACTAAGGGCTCTGGCAGTCCAGGGGAATGCCCCAAACCTGTGCATGCTCCTTATTCCCTTTTTGGTGCCCTCAATTTAACCTATGACACATGCAACCCCAAAACACACTCTACCTAGATTTGGACCCACCTCAATGTTCATTTTCTGGGGGTTTTTGGTCTGTAATGCCCTCTAATCCCTAGGGATGAGTTATTCTGGGAAAAGGTAAAGATTTCCCTGGAATAGGAGGCAACAAGCCCCCAGACCCTCAATAAATATGCAAGCCCTGATCCTCTCCCCAGGCTACTCCATCACATTCAGGGCAATAGGGTCACTCTATCAGTGCCAGGGCTATTCCATCAACCCTTAGACTATTAGGCTATTTCATCAACCTAGACTATTTTTCTATTTTAACCCTCCTTTTTAAAATAAATTCTTTCATACTTTTGGATCGAATGGGGTTTTGAGCCTCCCTTCTTGGGGCAAGACCCTGCTACAAACTTAAATGTGTTTTTCCACAGCATATATTATTTCACTTATTGATTTCATCATTTCTCATGTATTCAATTATCCTTTCTATGCTGATGATTGTCAGGTCTGTTTCTCTAATTTTAATCTCTCTTCTGACCTTCAGTTTCATATTTCCAGCTGCTTACTCAGTATTGAATGTCAAATCTTAAATTCACACCTTCGAAACTGAACTTACAATATTATCCTCCTCTATTCCCGTCATTCTTATTTCTTTGGAAGACATCACTATTTTCCCAGAGTCTCAGATTCACAACCTAGCTGTCATTCTCAACTTTTCACTCTCACCATAATTAATCAGTTGCTAAATTCTATTTGAGTCTGTTTTATTTTATTTTTTTTTTGAGACATTTCTGATATACATCCATTCTCTCCTCTGACACTCGCCTCCAGAGTACAGGAACTCATTATGTCTCACTTAGACTATTGAAATAGATTTCTTGCTGAACATTCTTCTACAAGTCATTCCCTACTCTAGTTTATGTTTTTCTCAGCTCACAAATGGAGTTTCCTAGGTGTAAGTTTGCTCATGTCATTCCTCTAGTCATTGAATTCCAATAGCAGCTCCCTCTTACAGGATAAAATATAAAACTCTGTTTTGCTTTTATAACCTTTAATAACATAAGAACATCTCATTCCACTTTTCTAGTCTTCTTAGACCTATACTTTTCATTCTAGTGACACTGGATGCCTTGCTGTTTTTCAAACAAGTTACCCCATCTCTCACTTCTAAGCATTTTTCTTGGCTCCCCCCCCCCCAACTAAAATGTTTCCCTCCTTATCTCTACTAACTTTCCTGTTTTCCTTCAAGTTTCAATGAAAAACTCATCTTCTACTGAAAGTCTTCCCAACCTCCTTTAAATCTACTGCCACATATATGCTTGTTTTTCTGCTCCTCTATATTTTGAGTTTTTTGAAGGCAGGGGCTTTCTTTTCTCTCTTTTTGTATTCCCAATGCTTTGCACAGTGTCTTGCTCATAATGGAAGCTTAAAAAATGTTTATTAATTAATTGATGGGTTTTATACATTATTTTCCTCCATGCACTGCCAGTAACATTGGCCTAATTGTTGTGTCTCTCAAAAGAGGAGCCTCTATTTCTCAGTTTGTTCATTTTGACTGATTGATCTCTATGTCTGAAATTTCCTTTCTCTCCTTATCTCCATCTCTTGGAGATGGTTGGCTGGTTTCCTACATATCCTAACTTAAATTCTATTTTCGATGATAAGCTTTTCCCAGTATCCCTTACTCCTAGTGCTTTACTTTTGTGATGATCTACAATTTATCTTGTCTGTAGCTTGTTTGTATATAATTGTTCATGTATTGTCTTCCCCATTACACTATGGGTTCTTTGAGGTTAGGGCTCATTTTACCTTTCTTTGTATTTTCAGGGATTACCATAGTGCATAGTAGATAATGGCAGGTTTATATGAAATCTGGTGGGATGACATGGAATATTCTCTAAAATTTGCTGAAATAAGGAATATTTGATAACTCTGCTCTGAGCCCCTAATTTCCAAATTTGGAAACTTCCTTTCACATTCAGAATCCATCATTAATAGGATTAAACAAATTAATTTTTTTCTTAATAATTAGATACTTTATTAAAATCCCACCAAATAATTTTAAATTGGAACATAGCAAAACAAACACCCCAATCTGTAAAAATCTTTCAAATAATAAGCTACCATATTTACGGCAGTAGAATTGATTCCTTTCTCTCTTGCACCCCACCCAATCACTTAAAAGGAAAAGAGTAAGAAAAGGATTTGGCAAATTTTAGAACTTTCTGTGAGATTTCTTTGGCAGTCATTCTGAGAAAACAAAGGGCAGGCTTTTGCAGGCTTTGGGGACTTGCCAAGGTTTGCCTCAGTGAGGTACTCTGAGGGAATGGAAGGGAGCACTGCTGGAGGTTGGCACACTTCCCACTGGTAACAGCATGGCAGAGATTTGGGGCACAACTCATCTCATCAGTCTTGAATTTACTTTGGTTGGTTCTACTTCTACTCTACTTTTCCCTTTCTAGGTCAGTTTTTTTAGGATCATTCCCAATTCTTGCTTCATTTTGCCCTGCTCAGCTATAGTTACAGCACCAAAATGTACCTCCATCATGACCCTTGCTCTGGCTTCTTTGGAGGAAAACCCAAAATGGAATCTAGATGAACATCTCTTTTCTGTACCTTCATTACAAAATCCATGGTGGGAAATCTATCTATTCAAGGAAATGGAAATAAAAAAATTCTGGGAAGTGTATGCCCACACATATTCTTTAATTTCCCAGTTGTGTCCCTGACCCATGACTCCAAATAATTTTGGGAATTCTTAGAGAAGCCCTGTTGCCCTTGAATTTACTTTACTTAAACACGACCTTTCTTTTATCAAAGTCCTCCAAGTCCTTTTACTTATTTCTAGATTATACAACAGGTATAGAGATTATCATCTGTGAATTATGTCCTTAGTGGCCTGAAAGAATGCAGAAATATTTTTATGTGTAGTCTCTCCTGATTTTGTCATAGATTTTCTTTCCAGTATAATAAATTATGACACCTAAGAGAACTGGATCTAAGATTGGGGCCAAGAAGAGGGCTAAGCCATAGGCTTACATGAGTCCAAAATATAAGGAAGTGAGCCACTCCATGGAATGAGAAATTATATTGCATGCTAAGCTTCAGGTTCAGAATATGCCATTTAAAAACTTACTATCTGTAGATAGGAAAAAATAAAAAAAATTCAATAAAATTTCGCAAGTATTTGTCAAACACCTATCATGTGCCAAGTACTGTATTAAACCCTGGAGACACAAGGATGAATATGAAACAGTCCCTTTTATCAAATAATTTAGATTCAATTTTAGGGAAATGACATGTGCCTAAAAATCAAACATAAACTTATACAAAGTAAGTTGTCAGTGGAGGACACAGTAACTGGGGGGACTTGGATAGGACAAGTTAGCCTGAACTTTGAAGGAAGCTGGGAAAGTATGAGGCAAAGGTGGAGATGAAGTACATGTCAAGTACTAGAGGACAGCCTGTGTGCCTTTACATACAGATGGCAGGTGAAATAGTATATATGGTAAACAGTAATTAGGCTTGTTTGGATAGAATGTAGAGTGTATGAGGAAGAAGCCAGGAAAGGTAGGCTGTAACTACATCTAGGAGGGCTTTAAAAGGCAAACTGAGGAATTTGTCTTTTGCCTTGGAGGCAATAAGAAAGCACTGGGGATTCTTGAGCAGGGGAGTTACAAGGTTCAATCAATGCTTTAAGAATATCAGTTTGACAGCTATATGGAGGATGAATAATACATGGTGACCAATAAGTAAGTTTTACAATACTCTGGGTAAGAGCGAAGAGGGCCTAAACTAGGGTATTTGTGCTATGAATAGAGAAAAGGGGATAAAAATGGAGAGAATGGAAGGAAGGATAGATAATGGTAAAGAAAAATAGCATTCTTTATCTGAGAAATGAAGAGATGTGTTATACAGAATAGCGATATGTGCAGTGTTAATGGAGAGAGCCACTCCTCTCCTGCTTCTCCCCATATGCCACTTAATGTTTCCTCTACTATGGCCCATTTTAGTTACTATTTACTGAAAGATTCATAGCCATACTATGCCTGGCCATGTCTTTTTATTTATTTTTTAACTCTGCTGCTGTTTGTCTCATTAATTTGATTCATTCTTTAGCTCTATCTAGGTTCATTTTCTAGCTACCTTACCTTGAGTTCTGCTCATTTTCCATTATTGTATCTTAAACTCAGTTATATAAGAAGCATGTCACAAGCATGCCACACCCAACCATTATTTTTGTTAAAGACTTAGCTGAGCGAAAAACAGAGATGAAGATGGTTACTGTGATGGTTAGCTGGGTATAGTTCTATCCACCACGTAAACCCATGTTATCTACATCATTATTCTAATGCATATGGTGGCAGAAAGAGATACAAAGAGAAAGAACAAAATATAAAAGTAGCAATGAAAAAACCCAAACACAACAAAAACATGAAAAAAACAATATGGTTGCCAAAGGCAACACTCAAGTGTAAGGCAAAAGAAGGTTAAAGAAGAGCAAGGAGTGGGCAAGAGTAGATATTTGCCTTTAAAGGTGTCCTGACATTTAACACCCATTAACTCCTATATTTATACATATGCAAATATTTATGGAGATACGTAGATAGATGATTAGTGGATGAATAGATAGATTGATGGATAGATAGACAGACATATAGACAGATAGACAAAGAAAGGTGGATATACTAGATTAATAACAAGAAACGAACAATGGATATACTCCTTCAAATGAGAAAATAAAAAGAAGGAAGACATGCTCTAAAAATTCTCTATTTGTGGCAACTAAGAAATATTTAAAGTTATTTCCAAATAGACTTCCATGAAAGTCTTGATTTTTCAAAAGTTTTACATTTTCCATGAAATAAATTGATGTTCCAGCTAGAAATGTCACAATAAAAGCATCTAAAATGTATAAGTAAAAATAAATGAAAGCAAATCTATCTGCATATTAAATCAAATTTTGCAAATGCCTTTCCATTGAAGGTAATAATATTGATCTCCATCTCTTATTGAATTCTTGTGGGTGTACATAGATGACTAGTAAAACAGTAATATGTAATATCAAAATATGAAAGAAGGAATAAATGAAAGATCATTTATTGAGAACTTCTGTGTACAACCACTATGTTAAGCATTGGAAAGATAATCATAAGAAGTGAGATAGTCCTTGATCTCAAGAAGTCTACATTCTATAAGAAGACAATGCATGTAAGAGAGTGATGGTCAAGGAGGAATGATTTGATTTGGGAAGTCCTATAGATTATGGGTAGAATCCCAGGACCACAGATTGGACTCCACTTTCTATGAATGGTAGTGTTGATCTGATTACTGTTCCCAGAAAGAATGTTGTAAAAGGGGTGAAAGGGGAGGGAGGAGATGGCTGGATCCAGAGCTACAGTAGCTGTGGTGAGCTCTCTACAATCAGGGCTCAAAAGTAGGTTTGGAAGGAGAGGAACTTGTGTAGAAGTAAAGCAAGAAAATGCTGGAATGTAGCCACAAAATATTTATAAATAGACATGTATGCTACTCAACAAATTTATATACTTTCTTTTTTCCAAAGAGTCTGAAATTGTAGCCATTTAAAAATAATTATGTAATTAGTAAATGTCTTGAAATAGAATTTTCAATCTTCATCTTATATTTGCTTATTATTCCACTTTTTAAAATTTCAGATGCTGTCTCCTTCCCAAAATCAATCCTGACCCTCCCTGTCCTAGTTGCTATTGCCTTGACCCCCTCCTCCCATACTTTGAATCTTGTTCAGCCATATTCAGTTAAATCTGTCTCTTTGTGATCCCATTTTGAAATTTTCTTGGAAAAGATAGTGGAATGATTTGCCATTTCATTCTGTAGCTCATTTTACACAGGAAGAACCTAATACAAACAGGGTTAAGTGACTTGCCCAGCCTCACACAGCCAATAAGGGTCTGATTTGAACTGAAGAAGAATCTTCTTAACTCCAGGCTTAGTATTCTATCTACTATTCCCCTAGCTGCCCACTTTTGAATTTACTTGATATATATTATATATCTAAATGTTGTTTGTGTGCATGTTGTTTCTTTAAAAACACCCCTTCCTTTAGTAGAATGGAACCCCCATGAGGATAAGGAAAGATTTTTTTTCCTTTTTATTCCTAGTGTCTAGTAGATGTTTAATACATTTGTTAAATAAGTGACATTGAATGGTCTTCTCTTTCCATGAAAGACATAAATAGTGAAAATGATTGAGAACAAATACTTGTTCATAACACTTGTAAAAGAGAACACGTTTTTAAAACATCATCATTTGCCATTAGAATTCATTCATCCAAAAATGAGTTAGATGTGACTGAAGCCATTTATAATATTTTGCTTTCAAAATCTCAGCAGTACTTTTGACCCAGCCATAGCACTGCTGGGTTTGTACCTCAAAGAGATAATAAGGAAAAAGACTTGTACAAGAATATTCATAGCTGTGCTCTTTGTGGTGGCCAAAAATTGGAAAATGAAGGGATGCCCTTCAGTTGGGGAATGGCTGAACAAATTGTGATGGAATACTATTGTGCTCAAAGGACTAATAAAGTGGAGGAATTCCATGGAGACTGGAACGACCTCCAGGAAGTGATGCAGAGCGAAAGGAGCAGAACCAGGAAAACATTGTACACAGAGACTGATACACTGTGGTACAATCAAATGTAATGGACTTCTCCATTAGTAGCAATGCAGTGATCCTGAACAACCTGGAGGGATCTAGGAGAAAAAAAACACTATCCACATTCAGAGGAAAAACTATGGGGGTAAAAAAAACAAAGAAAAACAACTGCTTGATTACATGGGTCGAAGGGGATATGGTTGGGGATGTAGACTCTAAATGAACATCCTGGTGCAAACACCAATAACATGGAAATAGGTTTTGATCAAGGACACATGTAATACATAGTGGAATTGTGTGTCGGCTATGGGAAGGGTTGGGGGAGGGGAGGAATGAATATAAAATGATTTTTGTAACCAAGGAATAATGTTTGAAATTGACCAAATAAAAAAAAATGTCAAAAAAATCTCAGCAGTAATTTCTTCTTTATATTTATTACTTTTCATATTAAAGTCTCTAAGAGTCTCTATGTAAGATGTTCTATTCTCAAATGTTTTTCTCATTTGGGAGTCACTTACCAATGTCAAAAGAATCTATTTCTATTGACTTTATTGATCCTTTTCATAATTTTGAAAAGCTCAACACCTCTTCTCTTCCAAGCAAAATAACCACAACTGCTTAGCATTTTTTTAAGATTTGACTAATGTACTCTGAGTTGGAGTTTCTTGGATTATTGTGCATCAAGACTGCCTTTTTTTCCTTCTGGAGAATATGTTATATCATGATATATGTAAACCATTCACTTAAATGTCTTAATGGTCTT
Source organism: Monodelphis domestica (assembly GCF_027887165.1). Taxonomy (NCBI): domain Eukaryota; kingdom Metazoa; phylum Chordata; class Mammalia; order Didelphimorphia; family Didelphidae; genus Monodelphis; species Monodelphis domestica. The sequence continues at coordinate 308,461,950 of NC_077232.1, read as the reverse complement.
CTCTACCTTTAGAGACAGCTAGAAGATATTGCATAAAATAAGGATTGGGTTAAACCAAACAAAGTAATTGAAAATCTGAAATGGATCTCTTTTTTTCTGGCTCTCTTTCTACTAGTCAGCTAGACCTTACTTAGCTTAGTTAACATTATAAGTCTTATGTGTGGATTTTTTTTTTTTTGCTCTGTGTAACTGATAATGTTTTTCTGCTCCCAACAGAGAATGTATGGATATTTTACATCCTTCCAGTATCCTATAAGCTCCTTGAGGCCAAGGATCTTTTTTTTTTTTATCTTCAGTGGTTAGCACAGTTCCTGGCACATAACCCACAATTAAAAAAAATGTGTAACATTGAATTTGACTAAATTTTCTTTTTTTTAAATTTGCTTTATTGTTCTCATAACCTTGACATTGACAGTTGATTTATTGTCATTTTCATTTCTACCGATGCAGATAAGTTTGGAAAAGTCAGGATTCCTCTTCCTTAAGTGTTCAAGTGTAGAATTCTTCAGGCCATGCTGATAAAACTACAGAGAACTGATTCACACAATTGAGAAAATTAGAAGAGACCATAGGAAGCATCTAGGTGTAGTTTCTAGTGGTTGTCTAGTCTCTTCTTGAAGACCTCCAATGAAAGGGCACCCAGGATGTCTCAAGACAGGAAAGCCATTCTCAGCCATAAAATCCAATTAGCATATCCACATGGATATGTGATTGAATCCAATTAATGGGGATTATCTTAATGTCATGAGTGAGTCCAAGCCTTCTAAATCTGAGGCACAAAGTCACAGTATGTAGATTATTGATACATTAGAGTCCAAATTGACAGCTAGATGGCTTGGTGTATTCACTGAGTATTCAGAGTATTGGCACTGGAGTTAGGAAGACTTGAGTTCAAATATGATCTCAGACAATTAGCATCTGTGTGACTCTGGGCAACTCACTTAACTCTCTTTGCCTCAGATTTTGATCTGTAAAATGAGTTGAAGAAGGAAATGGTAAACAACTCCAGTATCTTTTCCAAGGAAACTCTAAATAGAGTCACAAAGGGTTGGATGTGATTGAACAAAAACAGTGAAATCTATCTCTAGTTATCCAACAACAGATTCTTACAGTTTTACCCAAGGTACCATGAAGCAACACAACATTTTACACATATGAACATTTAAACGAGAACAATAAATTTATCTCCAAAATATAACTCCCAACTATGCCCAAAGGGCACTAAAAGACTGCCTGCCCTTTGATCCAGCCATAGCACTGCTGGGTTTGTACCCCAAAGAGATCATAAGGAAAAAGACTTGTACAAGAATACTCATAGCTGCACTGTTTGTGGTGGCCAAAAATTGGAAAATGAGGGGATGCCCTTCCATTGGGGAATGGCTGAACAAATTGTGGTATATGTTGGTGATGGAATACTATTGTGCTCAAAGGAATAATAAAGTGGAGGAATTCCATGGGGACTGGAACGACCTCCAGGAAGTGATGCAGAGTGAAAGGAGCAGAACCAGGAGAACACTGTACACAGAGACTGATACGCTGTGGTACAATCGAATGTAATGGACTTCTCTTCTAGTAGCAATGCAATGATCCAGGACAATTCTGAGGGACTTATGAGAAAGATGCTATCTACATACAGAAAAAGAATTGTGGGAATAGAAACAGAAGAAAAATGACTCTTTGGTCACATGGGTTGATGGGGATATGATTGGGGATATAGACTCTAAATGTTCATGCTAGTGTAAATATTAATAATATGGAAATAGTTCCTGACCAATGACACATATAAAAAAATACCTCCCACCCTTCCTCCTTTCCTTCATCCCTTTCTCCCTTATTAAGTTTAAAGTGATGAAGGAAGAACAATGTAAAGATCCTACTGTTAAGGAGCAATGATGTAGCAATGAGTATTTAACACAGTTCTTTGTATTAAGAAAGTAAATATCCCAAAGAAATAATACCATTTCAGTTATGACTGCCACACAAAGTGTTATAAAAAATGTCAAGCAATACACATGATGGATTGAGCTCTGTGATCATATACTTATTGGGGAGGCTAATTTTTAGATCTCAGTCTTGAATACAAAAGACAGCGGGAGAGGAGAGAGGAATGGAAGGAAGGAGGGAGGAAGGGAAAGGAAATGGGTATTTCATAGATACTGACTGCATCTTCTTTCTGGTCAGTTCTTACTGACCAGAAAATATATACTTTCAGAGATAAGGAACGTTGCAAAGGTGGATACAACTCCCTTAACAATGGTACAAAACAACTTGAAAAGCATCTTTTTTACATGAAAAGTAACTGCTTATTTTTTTTAAAAGAACTATTAAAACATTAAATTGATCTTAATTTCCACAAAAATCTCACATGGATGCCTCATCATGGTACAGAATTCTCCAAGATTATGCTAAAAGATCATAAACTAGAAAATTCCCTCAGGCCAGAAAGGCTTTTATATTGCCCCACCTGCCAACCCTGCTGTATGAGAATCAAATGAGCTAAGGGCAGGAATCTACACTCCTAGTAAGTGATTAATTCTTTCTCAATGATAAACCTGCAAAACAAAGAAAATTACAAAATTTCCCTATGGCTCTCTCATACCTACTCCTTTTTCTTTTCTTTTCTTTTGTTTTTCTTTTCTTTTTTTTTTACATTGATGGTGGTAGAAATTAGAAAAGAGGCAAAGGGTTTTAATAATTGAGCAGTGTTTAGGTTGTTTATAACATACATTGACGCTTGGTATTCTAAATGTGTGATTCTTATCCAGTGAAAAATGTGTTGAAATGTTTTTGGAGGACCTGGAAGAGTAGTCATTACTTAGGCAACAAGCATTTATTTAGTGCTTATAAAATCACAGGCACCCTACTAAGTATTGGGGATACAATGAAAGGCCAACAAATATTTTTGATCTCAAGAAGCTTATAATCTACTGGGGAAAGACAATACACGCATAATTAGATATATAGATTAAGTAGAGGGTAAGCATAAATTTTGAGACTGTTTTGAGAGAGCAGGAAATTACCAGTTGGAAGAACCAGGAAGGGTCTACTGCAGAAGGTGAGGATTTCCAAATGTAATGGACTTCTCTACTAGTAGCAATGCAATGATCCACAACTATTCAGAGGGACATATGAGAAAGAACGCTATCCATACCCAGAGGAAGAACTGTGGGAAAAGAAATATAGAAGAAAAACAACTGCTTGATCATATGGATTAATGGGGATAGGACTAGGAAAGTAGACGCTAAACGATCGCCCTAGTTCAAATATTAATAATATGGAAATAGTTCTTGACCAATGACACATAGTGGAATTGTGTGTCAGATATGGGAAGAGGTTGGGGGGAGGGGAGGGAAAGAACATGGCTCTTGTAACCATGGAAAAATATTCTAAATCATCTAATTAAATAAAATTTAAAATAAGAAAGTGGGGATTTTTTCTGAAAGCATCCTGTTCATCATTTCTTATAATACAATAGTATTCCATCACAATCATATACCACAACTTGTTCAATTATTCCCTGATTGATGGACATCCCCTCAATTTCCAATTTATGACACTACAAAAAGAACTGCTATGCATATTTTTATACTGAAAAGTCCTTTTCCAGTTTAAAAGAATCTCTTTGGGATATAGATCTAGCTGTGTTATTGCTGGATCAAAAAGTATGCAGTTTTATAGCCTTTGGGTATACAAAAAATTCTTTTCAAATAAAATGTCTAATGAGACTTAAAATTATAGTCTGTTCAGCTAACAATTTGGAGAATATCTGAAAAGCTTAAGGTCTTTTCTTGACATTTTTAAAAAATTTGGTCAATTTCAAATATTATTCCTTGGTTACAAAAATAATTTTTTATTCCTCCCTCCCCTCTTCCACCGCTCCCATAACTGACACACAATTCCACTGGGTATTATATGTGTCCTTGATCAGAACCCAGAAACCCGGGGTTTCAGGTGTAGCTGCTCTCAGGGGTAGGTTTTTGGTGGTCTTAGTCAGCTCCCAAGGACCTAGAGGTGCCCCTCACTCACTCTCTGGTTCTGGCACACGCTGGCTCTGACTCTGGCTCTGTCTCTGGCTCTGTAGGTGGGGTGGGGAAGGGTAGATCAGCTCATGTTTGGGTGGGAGCTTTTTCACCCCCTATAGTGTGGAAATGCCCTAATCTCACGTACCTCCAATGCTGTGCCCTACTGTATAGTTCCTTCGTTCTTATGAAAAAAAAAATTTTTTTTGGTCTTTTGAAGTAGTCTATATTGTTGGGTGCTGAGGAGAGGAAGCGTCCCATTTCTAGACTGCCACCATGCTTACCTGGAAGTCCTGCGTAAGGTCTTTTATGAGTGAAGTGCCATTAATTCCAAAGAATGGTGGGAGTCATGAGTTTTTATAAGGAAATAAATATTAGTTGTGTTAGAAATTAACCAGCTCGGGGGAAACCTAATAAAATTATTTTATTTTGAAATTATTAAAATTATAGACTAAAGGAAAGACTCCACACCCTTACAACATATCAGTATCTCATTAGTATTCAACCATCCATTTTGCCTTTGGTTGAGACTTACTAGACTATGAAACTCATTTGTTCCAAGAACAAGATTTGGTGTGGCACTATACTTCATATTATATCACTAAGTTTTTCTATCTCTGCGGCTATGGATCGTGGTATAGTGGATAGAGTAATGGCTTTGGAGTCAGAGGACCAGAAGACTGTGTGTTTGTTGATTGCTATTTATGTGTCAGGTTTTCTTATTTACAAAACGAGATTTTGGATTAGATGACTTCTATGTTCCCTTTCAGTTCTAAATGTATGATCCAAGGATAAGTATACAGAAGAGCCCATTTCATGTATATTCATTTTAGCCAAGACAGAACTAAGATATTTTTCTCTTTGGGGAGATAGATTCAAACTTTAGACCAGTCAGGAATGACTTTCTCTGGCATGAAACAGGATTATCTAATAGGTGGGGCGTCAGCTCTGGAGGAGGTTTTAGTGTAATGGAAGGACAATTGAATTTTCCTGCAGAAGATGGAGAAAAGGAGGGCATAATGCATATTAAATTTTATTTTGGATTTGTTGCTTTGTACAGTGTTATGGGGATATTTGAGACAAATAATAATTTTGCTATTGCGTGCAGTGGTGGTCTAGCCACTATTCAAGAGACCGGGAAGCTGTCAATCTAATGCATTTGCTTATTGAGAGAGAAAGAGAAAAATATCTGGGGAAAAGTCCCTCTCATCCTTGACCTGCTACCTACTCCACTGGAACCCCCTCTCCAACTCCACCAGGATTCAGTTAAAACACTCTCCTGTCAATTAGGGGTTCTCATTTACGTAGCCACACAGATTCTATTGGAACCCTCTGGTCAGGGTTTGGCTAGAGGTTCTAATCTGCATATTCACTCAGAATGCAGATAGACACATGGTACATGGGGCAAGTGTACAGAAAATTGGGAGAAAGCAGAAACTTATTAACATCTTAAAGTATCAACTCAAAGGACATATCCCACAATCCCCAAAATACTTTGTATAATATAGTGAAGACATAAGTCGTTTCTGTCTCAGGTATTTAAAAGACCTTTGTATTCTGGATGGGTTGAGGCAATCCTAGGAGAGATTACTTTTTCTGGGGTCCTAGGCATATTCATTTTGGATATATTAATAACTATTACCTTGAGAATAATACACTAATTTCTCATTACCTTAAGGTTGATATTAGAAAATAAGTATTGTTTTATTAGTTTAGGGATAAGAAGTAAAGTGGCTGCTTGAGAAAAGAACTGGAGTTTGAAGCAGAGCTGAGAGAGTGTGTTGATTTCAAATGCTGATAGTTATAACCATTTTTCTATGTCAATTACTCTCTCTGGCAGTTGGCAGAGACACACTCTTGGAGACTCTCTCTCAGGGCTGGAGGAGGGAACATCTTTGCCTCTCTTTGTCTGTTTGAAAGACCTGAAGGAGCTCAGTGTTTTCCTTTCCCAACTTGGGAAACACTATTGACTATCTATTGTGATTTTTATAGATTGTTTAACTCTGGGAAGACCAAAGAAAAACCTGGTCTTTGGTTTGGTAAATTGATTCTTGTTGAGACTCAACCGGCTAGCTTTTGCTATATTATAATTTGAAGGCAAAGTTAAGATTTATAAGGATAATAGCATTAGTTTTTACTTAGATAGTATAAACTTGGGTTAGTCAGATCAGGGAGGATTAGTGTAGCCTGTGAAACACAGGAGAAGCAGTTTCTTGTGGAACCTGAATTTTATTTGGGTGGATTTAGAATCCCTTAGAATTAGAAATCCTTCTTTATCCTTATATATATATTAATAAATATTTTATGTTTACAATAGAAGTCTCTTTTGCATCCTTGTACCTGGACCTGAAGGGAAGTTCACATTTGAGCTTCATCACTGAGGATACTTTTGATTACCTCTATCAAAAATATCCAGACAGTTTGAATCTGATTGGCAAGTTAAAGTATCTGAACAGTTTTGAACCTATATTGAATAGTTTTTCCATCTAGATATTTTATTTTTATAACTCCCTAATTTATTTTATATTAAACATAATATAAATATATTTTATGAGAGCAAGGTCATGACTGTGTGCTTCTATTAATATTAGGTTGAATCAGAATGACTGACCTAGACCAAATGAAACCAAATTGAACCAGTTTCCCTACTATTAGTTAGTTCTCAATTAGTTGAATGCTGTATGTCATGCCACACACATGAGTTTCATTACTCTATTCTGTATATTTTTAATTCTGTGTTTTATTAGAATTGATATCACTTCAAGAAAAAATGAAATTGTTCTTGCTTCAATGACTCTTAGGATCACACAGCACCTGTTTTGCACCAAAACAAAAAGGGAAAATTTGTTTGAAAATGGAAAGCAATTCTAAGAATTAACAACGTATTATTGCAGAACAGCCTAATTAATCTTCCAAAAATGAAGACTTTTAGAGGGATAGGGATTGCTATTGATTTTTTTACAGCATAGTATAGGTTTCTTAAAGTTAGAAGAATAATAGTATTCTTTTCAAAGTTGCAAACCATCACTAGGAAGAAAAAAAGACATATCACATACAACATGATGCAAGGACTGGTATACTTAAGATTGGAGAGAAATAAATTTTACTAATGAAACACTTTACTACTCAAAGCATTACCAAAAACAAAGAAAACCATGTGAGTTATGTCTTCCCATTATATGGCTAAAATACTTACGTTTCTGTTTCATTATTTGACTTTATAGTGAAGAACCTGAGTTAATTTCCTTAGGTCCTGACTGATTTGATCACCTTGCTGTCCAGGAGACTCTCAAAAGTCTTTTCTAGCACCACTATTTGAAAACATTGATTCTGTGGTGCTCAGCTTTCCTTATACTCCAACTCTCATAGGCATATATTGATGCTGTAAAGACCAGAACTTTCACTATGCAGGCCTTTATTGGCAAGATGATGTCTCTGCTTTTTATTATGCTGTTCAGATTTGCCATAACTTTCCTGCTAAGGAGAATCTTTTAATTTCAGGGTGGCATTCATCACCAGCAGTGATCTTTGAGCCCAAGAGTATAAAATCTGACACTGCTTCTATTTCTTCTATCTCTATTTGCTAAGAAGTGATAGGACCAATTTGCTAAGAAGTGATAGGACCAATTACCAACATCTCAATTTTTTTTTAGAGTGTGGGACATGAAGAAATAATACGTGAATGTTGGAAGGCAGCTTTATGCCCAGTTGCAAAAGGCTTTAAAAGTTAAGCAGAGAATTATATATCCTAGAAGAAATGGAAGCCATTTGAATTTATTGAATAGAGGAGACATGGTTGGATCTTCATATTTCTATAAAACTATTTTTGAAAGTTTTGTTAAAGATGGATTGGAGTGGAAAAGAAATGATAAATGCATGTAAGATATGCTTTGAAGATAGAAACATCAAGATTCAGCAACTGATTAGATAGATATGTGGAGTGATGGAGAATGAGAAGCAAAGGATAGTATCAACTTTGGATTCTGGAAGGAGTGTATGAGAGTGCTAGGCCTATAGTTAACATACAGGTAGCATTATTTGCTATTGCAAATGATACTGATTTTTTAGTACAGATAGGTCTTGCTTTGGAGTATAAACCTAGTACTGAGATCAATAGAAAATGATAGACAATATTATAACTACTATTGTATGATTCCATATTGTTCTCTGAAATGGTTTGTCTAAACCAAAGCTCCACTGGAAGTGGATTTTATCATATGATCCCAGTCCTTAGAATGATATGTCCTGAAGTTCATGCCAAGGACATTTTGCTGAATCTGATAATATGAATGAGAAGGAACAGATTCCATCATAAGTGGGATGAAGACTCAACACAGGATGAGGAAGAATAATGATTAAGCTACTAAAATCAGACTTAACTCATAGTAAAGTCATATTCAAAGCTTACTTGTGGAATAGCCTTATTTATATACCTACAAGTTACATGTTAAACTGTATGGACTTGGATTTAGAAGATGGGTAAAAAAAAATGGAAACATTTCTTCACAGGAGACCCAGGATGATTCTAAACGTTCTTATGCCATTAAAGAAGTTCATACATTTTGTGATGTTCTCTTTATACCCTTTCTGCCATAGTATTATATTTATATTATTTATTTATAATCTTCCCACAATCTTCCCTCCCCCATCCATTTAAGTTCAACGAACTATCCTGAATTAAAACTCTTTCTTCTTAAAAGGCATGTTTTACATTGGGAAAGCCCAAGGAAGTGGTTGGCCATTTCCTAAATACTTATAGTTAAGAGAGAGCTTTTCTTTTGCCCACCCCACCCCCACAAAAAGCTCCCTCCCATCCTTCCTTAATTTGAAAAACAGATTAAAAAAAACCAGAAGCAGGTATCACCTAACAAGAACTGGCAGCTGGTACCCTAACCATGTACAAAGTAAAACCAGGTTTCCCAACTGTCCACTTGAATTTAAACATTGCCTCCAATCAAAGAAGATTTTCCAAGGCTGTCTAGCAGGTAGCCAAACTGCAAACTTGCTGGTTTAGGTACACTTCCCTAGGGAAGTAAAAGAATGGCTTTGGGAATGAGGCATCTCTGGGTAAATCACATAAGAACAAAAACAATAACAAAATACTTGACTTTGGCTTTTGACAGACGGCAGAAAGATTTTAAATATTCCGTGATTGAGCCTCTCAAAGAGCATTGAATGAGTTGGATTTGGAATCTAGAACTGTAGGTGTTCAAATTTAGCCCGAGCAAGCTTCATCTCATCTTGAAAAACGCAGGGCACATATTTGCTGGGGAGGTCCTGGTTTTATGGAGAGCTTTACTTTCGCACCATGAGTAGTTGGTAGGAGAAGATCATATCTGCATGTATACATGAATGCATGTATGTTGTATGCCTAAATGAGTGATTTGTACTCCAGTTGAAATTTGGGGAATGAATGAGGAATGATGAGAAAAAAGATGAGCTGTTTAATCAACATCACAGATGGATCACTCTGTTATTTGGAGCCAAAATAAAGAAAACGGAATAATGATGTTACAGGACGCAAAGAAGATCTGTCTTTTTAATTGACGCTATTATTAAATGACAATAAACATTGCAGATGTTGAAAAAGAGAATAAACCAACACAGCCCTGCTCAAGTGCTGTTTGTCACTAAATGCTATTAAGTTTGATATTTAATGAAATTAGACAGTACAGGAAATAGGCTAGAAACTAGTATTAATCTCTTATGGGTTTCAAAGAATGCTAATGAAAATACTTGAAAGAAAAAAACCAAGAAAGCAATTTTGCCCTAAGCAATAGGAAAGTGAGCACAGACCCATGCACTTTACTGCTCATACACATTAATCATCACTAAATGGACCAGGAATGCATGTTCAATTAGAGAATCTAATTTTTAAAAATTCATTATTATTTTTAAACTCTCATTTAGTCAATTTAGAATATTTTTCCTTGGTTACAAGAGCCATGTTCTTTTCCCTCCCCTCCCCATAGTCCCTCCCAGAGCCAAAGCACAATTCCACTGGGTTTTACATGTGTCCTTGATCAAAACCCATTTCCATATTGTTATGTTTGCACTAGGGTGATCATTTAGAGACTACATACCCAATCATATCCCCATCGACCCATGTGATCAAGCAGTTGTTTTTCATCTGTGTTTCTGTTCCCATTGTTTTCCCTCTGAATGTGGATAGCATTCTTCCTCATAAATCCTTCAGAATTGTTCTGGATCATTGTATTGCTACTACTAGAGAAGTCCATTACATATGATTGTACCACATGTGTCAATCTTTGTGTATAAGGTTCTTCTGGTTTTGCTCCTTTCACTCTGCATCAGTTCCTGGAGGTCATTCCAGTTCACATGGAATTAGAGGATCTAATTTAAATTTAATTCAATTAGTAGTTTTCTTTTTTTCTCTTTCTTTTTCTTTCTTTCTTTCTTTCTTTCTTTCTTTCTTTCTTTCTTTCTTTCTTTCTTTCTTTCTTTCTTTCTTTCTTTCTTTCTTTCTTTCTTTCTTCTTTCTTTCTTCTTTCTTTCTTCTTTCTTTCTTTCTTTCTTTCTTTCTTTCTTTCTTTCTTTCTTTCTTTCTTCTCTTCTTTCTTTCTTTCTTTCTTTCTTTCTTTCTTCTTTCTTTCTTTCTTCTTCTTTCTTTCTCTCTTTCTCTCTCTCTCTCTCTCTCTTTCTTTCTTTTTCTCTCTCTCTCTTTCTCTCTCTCTCTCTTCTTTCTCTCTCTTCTTTCTTTCTCTCTTTCTTCTTCTTTCTTTCTTTCTTTCTTCCTTTCTTTCTTTCTTTCTTTCTTTCTTTCTTTCTTTCTTTCTTTCTTTCTTTCTTTCTTTCTTTCTTTCTTTCTTTCTTTCTTTCTTTCTTTCTTTCTTTCTTTCTTTCTTTCTTTCTTTCTTTCTTTCTTTCTTTCTTTCTTCTTCTTCTCTCTCTCTCTCTCTCTCTCTCTCTCTCTCTCTCTCTCTCTCTCTCTCTCTCTCTCTCTCTCTCTCAGACTTCTAGGTCTAGATATGTATTTCATTGGGGGAGAAAACACCCTCTGCCAAAACAAAATGGCAACTGATCAGCAAACTGTCATATAGATAATTGTCTGAGAATGAGAGAATGAGTTACTTTACCACATCATCGATATCTTTGCAAAGTGGTATGTGAACATGGACCTTCCTGACTCAGCAACTGGCTCTCCCCTCACTATGTTATACAATTCCCTATGTTTTTATGTGTTTCTAAAAATGATCAAATATTCAGGAGACAGGTTCAACAGCTTAATAAAAACTGAATCAAAACATTTCCAGTTGTACAAATTGCACAGTGCAATTTTGGGTACCCAGATTGTGGAGAGGCAACAGCAATACAGAAAAGGGGGCCACTTATACACTGGACTAGGAGTAGAGAAAACCTCCATTCAGATCCTTTGTCAGAAATTACTATCACTGCAATTGTAACTCTGGATGTCACTTAATCTGTCACAGCCTCAATTCTTATGCCCTTCTGTAAAATTGGCATAAGAATACAAGTAGTGTTGTTTTTAAGGATTGAATAGAGAGTGGTTGGAAAGTGTTTTTTGAAACTTTTTGCTTCAGAAGCCTCTGGGTGTTTCTGGAGAGCTTGATATATAGGCTATGAATGTCCATGTTAGCCTTTTCTTTAAGATACAGGGACTTGATAGCACTGGTATTTTTATATGCTGCCTGAGGAAGTTTTGCTAGGCTGAGTATTAATGGAAGTCAATAAGCATGGCTCCTCTGCTGTGTAGGACTCTATGAAAAAAGTCCTTGTTAATCATTGTGTTTACGTCTTCTCATTTTTTGTATTCATAAAATAACAAAACTCTCAGAACAATGAAAATTAGTTTATATTTATCTGCAGACTAAATTTCCATAAGAGTACAAACAGTAAACATGTTAGAAGCTAAAAGAATTGGAAACTCCCCAAGGAGACAGGGTGGTGGTAGGTAAATGGAAAGTGGATGAAATAAATATAATTGAATAAAAACTAAAATCTAAGCAGTGTGCTTCCAGTTAGACACAGTTAGGAAACAGTGAGTTCTGTTCAAGTGTATCACTCCCAAAAGAAGGGCTCCACCTGGTCCTGCTTTAGAGGTAATTTAGTGTATTCAAAATTACCTAATTTATATTTCTCAATGTTTTCTCTCTCTTGTTTATTGTAAGATTCTTTTGCCTATCCATAAATTTGATAGCTAATATTCTTTATTATTCTAATTTTTTAGAACATCTCCCTTTATAACTAGGCCATGCATCCATTTTGATCTTATCTTGGGAAATGATGTAAGATATTGGACTATATCTAGTTTCTACCAAACTGTTTTCCAGTGTTTCAAACAATTTTTACCAAATGGTAAATTTTTATTCCAAATAATTGGATCTTTACTTTCTTTAAATGTAGAATTGCTTTGATCTATTACAATTGTTTGTTGCATGTCAATTCTGTTCTACTGATCTACTTTCCTAAGTTTTGATAATTTCTGCTTTATAATATCACTCAAAATTTGGTATTGCTGTACCTTTCCCACCATTTTCTTCATTATTTATTTCTATATTTTTGACCTTTTATTTCTTCAAGTGAATTTTATTATTTTTTCTAGTTCAATAAATTAATTTTTTGATAATTTAATTGGGATGGAATTGAATAAGTAGATTAGATTAGATTAGATAGGACTGTCATTTAAGTTATATTGACTCTGCCCACCTATGATCAATTAGTATTTCTCTAGTTATTTAAATCAGACTTTATATAAAAAGTGTTTTATAATTATGTTCTTATTTTTGGTATTTGTAAGGGAAGATATATTCCTTTGTATTTTATTATATCTATAGTTAATTTAAATGAGTTATCTCTTCTCTCCTTATAGGACATATATAGAAATGCTGATGATTTATGTGGGTTTATTTTATATCCTGCCATTGTGCTAAAATTATCCATAGTTTCATTAATTTTGAATTAAATATCTAGGATTTTCTATGTATGTCATCATATCATCTTCAAAAAAGTGATAGTTTTATTATCTCTTCCCATTCTGATTGCTTGAGTTTCTTTTTTCTTCTCTTATTTCTATTGCTACCATTTCTAGTCCAATATTACATTATATTGGTGATAATGAGAATACTTGTTTCATTCTTTACCTTATAGTGAAACAGTAATGTTTGTTGTTGTTAATACTATCAAAAATAATAAATATATACTTCTCATAATCAATTTACACTTATGGGTTCAAAGTGTTTCTAATGGGAATGAGAGTTATTTTTTGTCAAAAGCCTTTTCTGCACCTAATGATATGACTTTATGATTTTTGTTACATTTTTTGTTGATGTAACCAATTATATAAATAGTTTTTCCTGGTTTTAAATAATCCCTGAATATTTGGTATAAATTCTGTTTGGTCATAATAACAATAATAATAACAATCTTTGTGATATATTATCTCCTGGATAATACTTATATATGATTTTTATCAGGATTAATTAATGAAATTAGCCTACAATTTTCTTTCTCTGCTTTTGCTCTTCCTGGTTTAGGTATCAACACCATGTTTGTTTTATGAAAGGAATTTGATAAGACTCCTTCTTTACCAATTGTTCTAAATAATTTATTTAATATTACAATTACATGATCTTTAAATGCGTGTTAAATCTTACTTGCAAACCCACCTATTTTTAAAACAGTGTTTGTTTATTGGAGAAATATCACATAGCTACTTGAACATGTTATAATATACTTTCGAATGAACATACAAAAATGAACCTGTTTCCTTTATCAAGAGAAAAGTTAAAATAAAATAATTCTTTTGCAGTAGACAACTTTGGAAACTTTCTTCTATTATTCTATTAACATATTCCTTAGGAAAACAGAATTCTTTTCTGTTATAAATATATAACAATATATATCAAATTATGATAAATATGCTTGAGGGGGCACTAGGTGGCTCAGTGGACTGAGAGTCATGTCTATGGATGGGAGGTTCTGGATTCAAATCTGGCCTCAGACATGCCCTAGCTATGTGTCCCTGGGCAAGTCACTTAACCCCCATTGCCAACTCTTACCATTCTGCCTTGGAATCAACAAATAATACTGATTCTAGGATGAAAGGTAAAGTCTTGCCTCCAACAAAAATTGGCCATTTGACTTTGGACAAGCCATTTAAACTCTCAGTGATCTAGGAAATTCCCCGAGACTATAAATTACAGGGAAAATGACAATATTCATTAATGAAGGGAATTCTCATCTGGGAGGTCTTTATAACAACAAAATCACAGGTCTAGTCTCCACTCTCTCTTCATTTCTCTCTCTGGCTTTGTTTCTCTGTGCCTTTTCCCACCTATCGCCCCGTCTATGTCTCTATCCCTCTCTTTTTCTATATAGATGCATCGTTTGTAATCTTTGCTATTTTTCAGTGTGACGTAAAGCCTCAGTGTTCTTTCTCTTTTACTTGCATGTTCTTATTAGTGATTTGGAACATTCTGTCAAATAGTTGTTAACAGTTTGCAGTCTTTTGAGAAATATTTGTTCATCTCCTGTGACTGCTTCTCTTTGGCAGCAAGGTAGCACAATGGATAGAGTGGGTTCCTGGAGTCAGGAGACATGAATTTAAATCTGGCCTTCAGACACTGTGTGCCCTGGGCAAGTCACTAACCTCCCCCTTCTGATTGCCTTAGTTTCCCCAACTGTAAAATGTAGATAATAATAGCACTTATCCTTTAAGGTTGTTGGGAGGATAAAATGAGATAATTTTTGTAAAACTATATAAATGCTAACTATTTATTATTATTTTATTTTATCTGAGACAAATGATAAAAACAGATATCAAATTGGGCCAGAATTGAAAAAGAGGAGGAAATGCATTCTCTGGAAGCAAAGCTCCTTTAATGACATCAAATTTTGGAGCAGCAGAGTCAACAAAAGGAAAGAATGGGACATTTGACATGCCTAAGACATGTAAGAGGCCAATAGGAGAGTTTTGTAACACTGGCTGGGAGTTATCTCAGAGCACATGAGCACCAGCATCAGTGAGAGACCTTGGATAAGGCTGAAGCAGTGGCAGGTGTAGCTTCAGAAGATCTCAGGCCTGAGATGGTGAAGGGGTCAGATAACTGATTATAAAGAGATTAAGGGGACCCTTTGCTGGCTCTGATGGGAGCTGGCCCTGCTAAGCAACACTATTTCCCTGTAGTTCTGGATTGCAGTTCTAGAATGGAGAAGTACACTTCTGATTCATCACAAGGGAGCAGGTATGTAGCTACAGGCAAACAGGAGACCTGCTCATATAGGGCCAAGAAGAGCACTAATGTTTGTGGATCCAGTGGAGTCATGACTGAAGTGAAGACTAGAGCACAGACCTTAGAGCAATGACTACACCTCTTCCTCAATCATAATACCTTGAAGTAACCAAAAACATATTCTCTTCTGTTTCCCCCCTTATTCTTTTGTTTTTATTGTTTCTTGATGTCTCAGGAAGTCATTAGCTTCTAGTTACCCAATTCCAATTAAAAAAATTTAATTTATTAAATAATTTACAATATTTTCCCATGGTTTCATGATTCATGTTCTTTCCCTTTCCTGCTCCCTACCTCTTCTCTGATCTGACAAGCAATTCCACTGAGTTATACATGTAATATTGTTTAAAACCTATATCCACATTATTAATATTTTTAGTAGAGTGATCTTTTAAAACCAACATCCCCAATCATGTCCCCATTGAACCATGTGATGAAGCAGTTGTTTTTCTACTGTGTTTCTACTCCCACAGTTCTTTCACTAGATGTGGATAGTGTTCTTTCTCATTATTCCCTAAGAATTGTCCTGGATCATAACATTGCTGAGAAGTCCATTTCATTTGATTATAAAATGGTGTATCAGTTTCTGTGTACAATGTTCTCTTGGCAGCAATTCCTGGAGGTCTTCCCACTTCACATGGAATTCCTCCAGTTCATTATTCCTTTTAGCACAATAGTACTCCATCAACATCAGATACCAAAATTTGTTCAGCCATTCCAAAATCGATGGACACTCCCTCATTTTCCAATTTTTTTTGCCACCACAAAGAGGGTGGCTATGAATATTTTTGTACATGTATTTTTCCTCATTATCTCTTTGGGGTAAAACCCAGGAGTGGTATGGCTGGATCAAAGGGCAGGAAGTCTTTTAAAGCCCTTTGGGCATAGTTCCAAATTGTCATCCAGAATGGTTGGATCAATTCACAGCTCTACCAGGAATGCATTAGTGTCCCAATTTTGACACATCCCCTCCAGCATTCATTACTTTCCTTTGTAGTCATATTGACCAATCAGTTATGTGTGAGATGGTAGCTCAGAGTTGTTTTGATTTTCATTTTTTATAATTATAAAAGATTTAGAATACTTTTTTCATGTGCTTATTGATAGTTTTGATTTCTTTATCTAAAAACTGTCTATTCGTGTTCCTTGCCCATTTGTCAATTGGGGAATGGCTTGATTTTTTGTACAATTGATTTATCTCTTTATAAATTTGAGAAATTAGACCTTTGTCAGAGTTTTTTGTTATAAAGATTTGTTCACCAATTTGTTGCTTCCCTTCTAATTTTTGTTGCATTGGTTTTATATGTACATCCTATTTTTAATTTAATGTAATCAGAATTATTCATCTTACATTTTGTAATATTCTCTGTCTCTTGGTTGGACTGAGATCCTTTCCTTTCCCATAGATCTGACAGGTATACTATTCTATGTTCACCTAATTTGCTTATAGTTTCTTTCTTTATATTTAAGTCATTGACCCATTCTGAATTTATCTCAGTATAGGGTGTGCGATGTTGATCTAGACCTAATCTCTCACATGCTGTTTTCCAATTTTCTCAGCAGTTTTTGTCAAACAGTGGGTACTTGTTCCCAAAGCTACAATCTTTTTTTTTTTTTGTATACTGTTTTGCTGAGATTATTTATCCAAAGTCTATTCCATTGATCCACCCTTCTGTCTTTAAGCAAGTACCATATTGTTTTCATGATCTCCCTTTTATAGTACAGTTTAAGATCTGGTACTGCTAGGCCCCCATGCTTCACATTTTTTCATCATTTCTCTTGATATTCTTCATCTTTTGTTCTTCCAAATGAACTTTGTTATAATTTTTTTCTAATTCATTTGTCTTGGCAGATTGATTCCTAAGTATTTTATATTGTTTAGGGTGATTTTAAATGGGGTTTCTCTTTCTAACTCTTGCTTCTGATATGTGTTGGAAATATATAGAAATGCTGATGATTTATGTGGGTTTCTTTTGTATCCTGCAACCTTGCTAAAGTTGTTGATTGTTTCCACTAGCTTTTTAGTTGATTCTCTAGGATTCTTTAAGTAGAACATCATGTCATCTGCAAAGAGTGACAGCTTGGTCTTCTCATTGCCTATTTTAATCCCTTCAATTTCTTTTCCTTCTCTAATTGCTACTGCTAGTGTTTCTAGTACAATGTCAAATAGTAGAGGTGATAATGGGCATCCTTGTTTCACTCTTGATCTTATTGAGAATGCATCTATTTTATCCCCATTGCAGATGATGTTTCCTGATGGTTTTAGATATATGTTGTTTATTATTTTTAGGAAAGGCCTTTCTATTCCTGTGTTTTCTAGTATTTTGAATAGGAATGAGTGTTGTATTTTGTCAAAGGCTTTTTCTGCATCTATTGAGATAATCATGTGATTTTTGTTGATTTGCTAGTTAATATGGTCAATTATGTGAATGGTTTTCCTAATATTGAACCATCCTTGCATTCCTGATATAAATCCTACCTGGTTATAATGAATAACCCTCATGAATGGGATTAGTTGTTTTTTGAATGTTTGATAGAATTCATTTGTGAATCCATCTGGTCCTGGGGATTTTTTCTTAAGGAGTTCTTTGATGGCTTGTGAAATAAAGAATGTAAGCTGAGTGGAAACTTTTACTTGTTGAATTAGAGAGGATAAACGGAGGGGGACCTATTTCTTCACAATGACTGTGTTCTCTGGCTGGCTGTGACTAGAGAGAACTGACACAGGAATCTAACCTCCTTATTGGTAATGGAGGTAGAACAGAGAAATGCTGAGGTAGAGGAATGCCACCACACAGAGATACTGATACACAGGGGATACTGCTTATAAGGGACTGCCCTGGGGTTTACTCTGGGGTTTCTCTATTGATCCCTATTGATTGCTAATGGATCAATCTATTTTCTAACCCCCTTCCTCCATCACTCCCTCCCTTAACCAACCTCTCCCTTTTGCCTCCCTCACTTCACAGATCTTCTTGAAGCCTTTGGTTCTTTCCCTACCTCCTGAGTTGAACTATAATGATACTCTAGTTGCTTTCTCAGTCAAGGGGTTTGTTGGGATAACAGGATGGGAAATTGAGGTAAGAGGGATGAGGGATTTCCCTAATCTAAATGAGATAAAATTGAGGGTTTGGGGAGTCACAAGTGAGACTCTTAGACAGTTAGAAAGATGTCGGACAATAGCAGTTCAAAATCTTCTTTCTTCTTCTTCCTAAATCAGCCAGATCTCTCAGCTTAACCTCTGAAAGAAACAAAATTTAAATTCTCTCCTTTTCTCCTGGCCAGCTCAACTCTCTTATAGACCACCAACTCAATGCTTCTCCCTGATCAGCTTCCACTGCTCAGAGCCAGAGACAAAGTCCAAAAGCCACGTCAGCCTCACAAAAAACCTTTCAGCCAACTTCAAACCTCGAGGGAGAGAAAATGTGTCTCCTAGTCAGAGACAAAGTCCAAAAGCCAAGTCAGCCTCCCAAAAGTCTCTCAGCTAGCTTCAACTCTCCAGGGAGTGAGAGTGTGTCTCCCAGTAAGAGACAAAGTCCAAATGCCCCTCCCTTTGGTCAGCTCAAACTGCCAACAACTGGGGACATTCCATAGGAATCTTCTCTTGCATCTTGATCCATAAGTTCTGCAAAATCTCTCTCTCTCATGTCTCTATCACACTTGTTCCATTTTTTTTAAATATGGGGTTGTTTAGGTATTCTATTTCTTCCTCTGTTTATCTAGGCAATTTATATTTTTGTAAATATTCATCCATATCACCTAGATTGCCATATTTATTGCCATATAATTGGGCATAATAGTTTTTAATGATTGCCTTAATTTCCTCTTCATTAGAGGTGTGGTCTCCCTTTTCATCTTGGATACTGTCAATTTGGTTTTCTTCTTTCCTTTTTTTAATTAGATTGACCAGCACTTTGTCTATTTTAGTTGTTTTTTTTTTAAAGTACCAGCTTCTAATGTTATTTATTAAATCAATAGTCTTTGACTTTGAATTTTATTAATTTCTCCTTTGATTTTTAGGATCTCTAATTTAGTTTTCATTTGAGGATTTTTAATTTGTTCATTTTCTAGTTTTTTAATTTGCAAGCCCAATTCATTGACCTCTGCCATTCCTAATTTGTTAATATATGAATTCAAGTATATAAATTTCCCTGAGTACTGCTTTGGCTGTATGCCATATATTTTGAAAGGGTATCTCATCATTCTCATTTTCTTCAATGAAATTATTATTTGTTTCTATGATATGTTTTTTAGCTAACTGATTTTGGAGAATCATATAGTTTAATTTCCAATTAATTTTTGATTTGCCTCTCCATGTACCCATAATAATTATTATTTTCATTGCATTGTCATCTGAGAAGGTTGTATTTATTACTTCTGCTCTTTTGCACTTGTTTGCAATGTTTTTATGGCTTTAATACTTGGTCAATCTTTGTGAATTTTCCATGTGCTGCTGAAAAGAAGGTATATTCCTTTTTGTCCCTATTTTTTTTCTTCACATATCTACTAACTCTATTTTTTCCAAGATTTCATTCACTTCTCTTATCTCTTTCTTATTTATTTTTTGGTTTGATTTAGATAAATCAAACTAGATAGTTCTGATAGATGAAGATTCAGGTCTCCATTAGTATAGTTTTTCTCTCTGTTGTATCCTTGAGGTCCACTAGTTTATCCTTTAGAAATCTGGATGCTATACCATTTGGTGTATACATGTTGAATACTGATATTTCCTCATTGTTTATAATGCCTTTTATCAGGATGTAATTACCTTCCCTATCTCTTTTAATTAGATCTATTTTTACTTTGGCTTTGTCAGATATCATGATTGCGACTCCTGCCTTCTTTTTATCAGTTGATGCCCAATAGATTTGGCTCCATCCTCTTACTTTCACCCTATGCGTAACTACCTTCCTCATGTTTGTTTCTTGTAGACAGCATATGGTCGGGTTTTAGTTTCTAATCTACTCTGCTATTTGATTGCATTTGATTGGTGAGTTTATTCCATTCACAGTCAGAGTTATAATTACCAGCTGTTTATTTCCCAGCATTTTGATTTCCACTCCTAGTCCTGCCCTTTCTTCTTTCACTATTTCTCTCTATACTAGTGTTTTGTTTTTAATAAGTCCCCCTAATTCCTACCCTTATTTTACTTCCCTTTCTTCACCACTCCCTTCTTATTCCCCTCTTATTTTCTTTACACTCTTTTTAAACTACTCTCCCTAACCTCTCCTCCCTTGTACTGCTTCCCTCCCCATCAGTCCATTTGTTACCCTTCTACTTCACTATAGGGCGCAAATCAATTCTCTCCCCTAATGTATTTGATTGTTCTTACCTCTTTGAGTCAATTTCAATGCACGTAAGAATTGAATATATCCTATCTCCAACCTCTTTACCCTCCAGTGTATTTATGTTCTCCCTCCTCCCGCCATGAGCTTCTTTGTGGCACATAAATTTATCCTATTTTGTTTCTTTTCCAATTTCTCTTAATATTAACCTTTTTTAAAAACTCTAGTTGTATGTATATAAATGTATATATATGCATATATATATTTATGCAAACATATATCTATATACATATTTATGTCTTGGTATTTCATCCTATACAGTTTGTCACTGTTCCCTCTAAGTATAATTCTTCTAACTACCCAGATGATAATAACAATTTTTAAGAGTTACGCAAATATCCTCTTTTCTTGTAGGGATCCATATATTAACTTATTGGGTCCCTTAAATTTTTTTTTGTTTTTGTTTCTTTTTTCCCCTTATTTAATGATTCTCCTGCGTTCTGTGTTTGGGTATCAAATTTTCTGTTCAGGTTTGGTCTTTTCTTTATGAATGCTTGAAATTCTTCTATTTTATTAAATTACCATACTTTCCCCTGTAAACATATAGTCAGTTTTGCTGGGTAGTTGATTTTTGGTTGTAGACCTAGTTCTCTTGCTTTCCAGAATATCATATGCCTTTCGGTCCGTTACTGTAGATACAGTTAGATCCTGTGTCATCCTCACTCTAGTTCCATGGTATCTGACTTCTTCTTAGCAGCTTGTAATATTTTTTCCTTGGTCTGATAGTTCTTGAATTTGACTATAATATTCCTGGGTGTTGTCAATTGGGAATTAAGTACAGGAGGTGATCTGTGGATTCTTTCAATCTTCACTTTTCCATCTTGTTAAAGAATATCAGGGCAGTTTTCTTGGATAATTTCCTAAACCCATTACATATACAACACTTGTTCAGAGATATGAAATCACCAGGTTGAAAATGATGTAGTTCAAAAGCAATAGGGCTAGAATGAATTTTACTGATTGTATTAAGATTATAATGGAATTTATACTAATCACTTTAGAATCACAATACTGATTATCTTAAACCTATTCTAAAATCCAATCAAGTATAAGGGTGTAGGAGTCTTTTTTCCCCACAGTATTTTTCATGTACTGTAAATATAAAATGTCAATGTAAAAAGAAAGTAGTTTGGATATAACATTTTTTTTTTAGAAACAGACAAGTAAATAGTTAAAATTTTGCCATTTGGGAAAGGGGTGATTTTATCAATTCAGTTCCTCAATTTGGTTCAGTGAAGAGAGTTGATTTTTTAGTGAACTTTCATCTTTTTTTAAAGTTAAAAATATTTATATTTTAAAATAATGTTTTCCAAAAGGAAAGTATAGTTTGAACAACATAAAATCTCACGGGTGTCTCTCTTCATAATTGCCTTGATTATAAACTGAAGATTTACCTCAGATATACATTCTCCATTTC
The DNA here is from genome assembly GCF_027887165.1 of Monodelphis domestica. Lineage (NCBI taxonomy): Eukaryota > Metazoa > Chordata > Mammalia > Didelphimorphia > Didelphidae > Monodelphis > Monodelphis domestica. The sequence goes on along the minus strand of NC_077232.1, from coordinate 308,439,899 downwards.
TTTGGCACAGGTTAGTTTGGTTTAGGCCATCAAATGTCCAGATCTGCCCTAAAACAGTCCATGCTGAGACAAAATTCAGCCCTGCAGGAAATTGGGCCAACAGAGATGCAGGCATGAGTTAGTTCAATTTAAGAAGAAAAAAGGAAAAGGCTCTTCCATTTAAGTTATTCCCCCCTCCCCCACCAAGACAGCTATGAAAGATTAGAGGCAGCTTTGGTGCAATAGGAAGAATTAGGTTTGTGGTAAGGAACTTGGACTCAAAGATGCCTCAGTTTCTTCTTCTGAAGATGCAGAGAAACAAATAAAGGATTCTGGAATCCTCTCCATTTCCTCAAATAAGCAAGAGTCCTAAAATATAGAAAACTCAGCAAGGACAGGAAGAAGAAATTTAAAAGAATACATCACAAGGGAATTCCTATAGAAAATAAAGAAACAAACAATAAAATATGGGGACAAAGATGATAGATAGTGTTGGGATGGAGGCAGGGAGATTTGAAATTTTGAGATGGGTACTAAAAGAAGTTGAGTGACAGTTGAGGAGGAGAGACTTCTGGGAGAAAAATGGTTGGCTGAGGGGATTCTGAAGAACCTCTTGGTCTTCTGCCTTGGGACCCGAAGCTGGAAAGTCCAGTTTTGGGAGGCTGAAGGATCACTGCAGCCACCCGAGAAGATCCTGCTTCTTTCTCCAAGCTTGTTGCTGTTCTCTCACCAGATACACAACTATTGCTTCCTTCCACCTGCAGCAAATCATCTCAGACCCCCTGAGAGGAGCTGATTGGACTCTCAAAGCAGAGCACAACTCCCTGACTCCTTGAATTATTTCTTGCTTCTTTCTTTAGGACATATTAGTATTAAGTCAAAGAAGGGGTGTTTTAGTGGGAAGGGACAGAGATGTCTGTGGGCACTGCTATAGACAGAGCAGGTTAAGGACTGTGTAGGATCCTGGTAGAGCTATCTAAACCCTCTTTCCATCCCCTGTCTCCCTGCTTATCTGTTCCATAATAATAAACTCTCTGTGTCAGTCAGATCCTGGCCAAGTCTCTTAATTCAAGTTATAGGGGACACACTCCTTGGTTTTGGGTTTGATCTCATATTGGGGCCACCTCCAAACCTTTCGGAGAGAAAAGCATTGAAGACATCTACAAGGGGGCTTACTGGGGAAAGAACCATTTAATATCCTCAGCCATTCCCCCAAGAAGCATCAACTGATAATTGTCAGCCTGTTATAACTTGACTGAGAGAGAAGGAGCTGCCATCTCTTCTTTCACATAGGTTTTCTCACACAACCCTATTCTTGCTCCCACAATCCACCCAATAACTCAATGGTATACTACCTTAACCAGTGAGCTAACAACATTTATTATAATAACAAGAAGATTCATTTTTACAATAGATAGATGTTAGATAAATGTAGGCCTAGTCACCGTTTTGGTGCTCCCAATCTTACAATAGACTGAACACTTATTAGCTCTAAAACTGGAGTTTTAGAAGCTGGACTTATGATCTGTATGTCTTTGGTGATGTACTAGGAAAAGCAGGTTGAGACCTATTAATGCCCCAAACCTTGAGAAGTTGGAGAAGGACCTAAGCAACAATGCCACTGGGTTTTACATGTGTCCTTGATCAAAAGCCATTTCCATATTCTTATGTTTGCACTTGGGTGATCATTTAGCGTCTATTCCCCAATCATATCCTATGGGGTGGTATCTTGACTGCACTTGTTTTGGAATTAAATGAGGCACAATTATGCAAAGACATCAACCTCATTCTCTCTTCCAGAGTCATCCAAGTGCAGTGGCAAGACGAAACTCAGAATGATGTTCATAGATCAGTGGGTGACTTTAGGATCTTCCAAGTCCAACTAAGTTTTAAGAGCTCCTTCAGCCACCTTCATGGCTGCTGGAACAAACTGTTCTTATCCCCCTCTTTTGCTGTGGGAAATGTTCACATGCTTGCAATAGACATTCCATTGACTCGGTGGATTTGAACCTGTCAGTTACCTTTAGCCTGGGGTAGCCAGTTTGCTGAGATGGTTCGTTGGGGAATGGCCACTACACACGCTACAACTTCTTGTTGCCACAGATGAGAGTTGGGTGACATGGAGATGGCAAAGAGGGAAGTCAGTCCTGAAAAGCGCTTGGCAAGTCCTCATACCAGAAGTGCTAGTTGTCCCTCAAAACCCTGAACACTTCATAGATCCATGTCCAGGACAAATGGGAAATAGAATGAAATTTATTCTGCATTGGGTGATTAAAAAGAAATCACCTGAAAACTGCAGAAGGAAAAATGAATAACAAACAAGTGAAGAAAGACAAATAGAGTTTAAGGGGAAAATTATTTTAGATGTATTAGTAGCACCATGACCTAATAGATAAAAAGCTAGCCTCTGATCCAGAAAGATGTGATTTGCCCTAAGGCCACCGAGTCGCACTCCTGCTTTAGTTTAGTTACATGTTCACTGTGTGAACGTGGAACCCAAATCTAGCCCAGCCTAGTCTCTACCAGGCTGATCAAAGAAGGTACTAAGTGTGAGAAATATCTGTTTTAATCGCATCTTCTGGCTTGCAGACACTGTGGTCCTTGCCATTGGCCTATGATTTGGCACTCAGCCACAGTATCTTCAATCAGGAAGAAAATACCAATTCCGGTTGCTACCCAAGTGCTTATGTCATGACTGGACGTGGTGCCCTCGTGATGCAGGTAGGTTTCCTGGGTTGCTGTGAGGCATAAAGGAATTAGAGTGCATCTTGGGTTTGTTCTTTGACCCCTCCTCTTGGTAATTTTTGTTATCAAAATAACTTATTTTTCCCGTGAAGAAAAGGTGATTCATGAGGTTTAGGCCTTTTATAGGGAAATATAAAACAAGATGAAGAACAAAGAAGCCTTTATGAAACCCTCAAAGCCTTCACCAGGTGCTAGATTTTTGTGTTTGGTTGCGAGACCAATTGATCTTGGGCATCTGTCCCAACAAGGGCATTATCTCATTGCTTATTATGAAGTTTTGCCCACAAGCTATTGATAAAATCTGCAACAATAAACTCCATGTCATTGAAACTGTCAGCATAGGAATTGCTTTGGTGATCTTTGGCATGTTTTTCAGTATAAGTCTATGTTGTCCTATCCTAAGGAATCAAGAAATGGTCTCGGCAGGCTTTGCTTTCATCCTTTGAGAAGGAAAGTCTTCCCTCCAGAATTGTTTTGTTTATCCCTTTTGTTTTATTTTGTGTTGTCTGCCACTAACTTTAGTATTCATTCTGCATTTTTAAATGCACAAAGTTGTTCTATATTTGTTCTTTTTAATGTCTTATTTGATATTGATATTTGTAGTTGAAGGTTTTTGCTTTTCTTTTATAAAGAAATCCTGCAATGAAAGGTACTGTGTTTGCTGGAGTATAGTCAAAGTTTATTATGCCTAATAAAAGTCCATCTTGACCTTTAAAGAGACATAAAATCCTTATTTCAGATTTAATCAGGATATAGCAAGTTGAAGACAATTTCATACATAAAGACTATGACAATAAGTTCAACTGAGTTTTCTAAATAGCTTCCTCTCCCTTGACCATTGAAAGGGAAATTGTGATTTTGGATTAAATTACTTAAAATCTAAAAAAAAAACCCCAAAACTCGACTTACCTCCAACAAATACTGACCTTGGACAAGTTATATAACCCCACAGTGATCTAGAAAATTCCCTAAGACTAGAAGTTACAAGGAAAATGACAATCTTCATTAGTTAGGGGAATTCTCCTCTGGGAGGTCTTTATACTACAGAACCACAGGTATAGTCTCCCCCATATCTCTGGATTTCTCTGTCTTTCTGCTTGTCTGTCTATCTGCACCAATCACCCTCTGCGTGTGTGTATGTGTATGTGTGTGTGCGTGTGTTTGTCTCTATATACATGTACCTTGTGCAATCTTTCCTTTTTTTCAGTAACATAAAATCTCAGGATTGTTTTGACTTGCATTTTTTTTACTAGTGATTTGGAACATTCTGTCAAATAGTTGTTAATAGTTTGAAATTCTTTTGAGAAATGTCTGTTCATATCATTTCACTACTTCTCTATTGGCAGCAAGGTGGTACAATGGATAGAGTGAGTACCTGGAGTCAGGAAGACCTGAGTTCAAATCTAGCCTGTGTAACCCCAAGGCAAGTCACTAAAAAAAGAATAAAAAAACCCTCCAACCTCTGATTGCCTCATGTTTCCCATCTATAAAATGTAGATAATAATAATGCTTACCCTCCAAGGTTGTTGTGAGGATAAAATGAGATAATATCTGTAAAATGTTACATAAATGCTATTTATTATTAGTTTATTTTATCTGAGACAAATGATAAAAGTAGATATCAAATTTGGCCAGAATTAAAGAGTAGGAGGAAATACATTTCCTTTAGAAGAGTGATTGCAATGCTCCTTTAATGACTTCACATCCCCCCACCCCCACCAAAAGAATCTATTAGTTTTGTTTTGTTGCTGTTGTGTTTTTTTTTTCCCTTTTTAAACATTATTTTATTTGGTCATTTTCAAACATTATTCATTGGAGACAAAGATCATTTTCTTTTCCTTCCTCCACCCCCCCCCCCCACCTCTCCCATAGCCAATGCGCAATTCCACTTGGTATCACATGTGTTCTTGATTCAAACCCATTTCCATGTTGTTGGTATTTGCATTAGAGTGTTCATTTAGAGTCTCTCCTCAGTTATATCCCCTCCCACCCCTGTAGTCAAGCAGTTGCTTTTCATCCGTGTTTTTACTCCCTCAGTTTGTCCTCTGCTTGTGGATAGTGTTTTTTCTCCTGGATCCCTGCTGTTGTTGTTTTTTTTAAAACAACTGGCATTGCTGTATTTTATTAATGTTGCCATGAGGCATGGAATACAAAACTCTCCAAGGTGAAGATTAATATCTTTCAGAGGACAATAAAAGGAAATTAGGGAACTATAGGATAGAAAAAGAGAAAAAGGGCTGGTAAAATGGTGAAGGTAAGAAATGACAGATGGGAAGCTACAGCGCTCCCTTGCTTTCATTGTCATGAAAAGGAAAGTGCCCATCAAGCTGGGTAGCATCTCTCTCCCAAACCAATGGGAAGTAATTGAAAAAAAGTCCATGCTGTCTGTGTTTTTAACTCTACTGATGTTACCACCAGAACCGACATAGCTGCCATATCACCCTGGAACTTTCCTCAGTGACTGAGACTTTCATCTTGGAACATCCTTGTCCCATGTTGGCTCCCTTTTTTAGCTGGCAAATACCTTCCGTGAGTCCTTCATTTTGGGGACTGGCCCAGGCCAGCCTTCTTCATTCTCCTCCTATCTCTGAACTTTGCCCCCTTATGTCCTCTTGGACATATGGTTACCCTGTGGTTACACTCTTCCCAGCTCTACTTTTTTTAATGTTTTATATATATTGTCTTCTCCTAGTACAATGTAAGCTCTTTTTGAGTTCAAGGACTATCTTTCCTTTTGATTGTATCCCCATGTCTTAGTAGGGTGCTGGCATATGAAAAGGGTGAAATAAATCCTCTTTGTCTTTCTGAGCAGCACTGGATGGTTCATGACCTCTGTTATAGGTGTCGACATGAATTCTGGAAGCCCCAACTTTGCCCATTTCCCTTAAGAACTTGCCTTTAAGGGAAGACCCAAACTGATTTTGTCTTAGACTGAATAAGCAACTATTAACTGTCCTGAAGAGCAGTAATAGAAATGTTCAAACCCTCAGTCACCCTTTTTGTCTTAGAAGTTTCTCCCACTGTATCAGAGATCCTTTCCCAAGAAGACCAGCACCTGGCAGGAACCACGCTTTTTGTACCCTCTGTAAATTAGGTCACTCCCTGATACCCCAGCCTCTAGCTACAGCCTCTTTCCCAAGCCTGCTTACAATGTGTCTGTGTATGTTTGCTGTACCTAATTCATACTTGGCTCTGTGTGGTGGTCAGTGATTATGGCCCTCTCTCTTTCCTGATTAAAGATTTGGTTTTGCTGACTACTTTAGTGCTTCTCTGTTTTTCTAGGTTGGATATAGGTAATATTCAAAATGATGTAATCATAAATAATAATTTGAATACTGGTCACTATTTTTGGTACCCCCCCAAAAGATAATAGCACCCTGTCAAATCATTTAACTTCCTTGTGCCTCATTTTCCTTTGTAAAATAGGGAGGGGGTGTTGTTCGATTGATTGGACTAGTTAGCCTCAGAGGTCCCTTTCTCCTCTATGTAACTATTTCATTCAGATATGAGAACAGAAGAAATGTTTGTTTTTCAGTAGATGAGTTTCCTGAGCCCCCAGGCTTTACATGCTTTAGGCTGACATTTCTTTTTTTTCATTTTCATTTTTTTTATTTTTTATTTATTTTTTCATTAGGAATTCTTTTTTTTAAGTTATATTTTATTTGATCATTTCCAAGCATTATTCATTAAAGACATAGATCATTTTCTTTTCCTCCCCCCTACCCCCCACCCCCCATAGCCGACGTGCAAATCCACTGGGCATTACATGTTTTCTTGATTTGAACCCATTGCCATGTTGATAATATTTGCATTAGAGTGTTCATTTAGAGTCTCTCCTCTGTCATGTCCCCTCAATCGCTGTATTCAGACAGTTGCTTTTCCTCGGTGTTTCCACTCCCATAGTTTATCCTTTGCTTATGAATAGTGTTTCTTTCTCCTGGATCCCTGCAAGTTGTTCACGGACATTACACTGCCACTAATGGAGAAGTCCGTTACATTCGATTGTACCACAGTGTATCAGTCTCTGTGTACAATGTTCTCCTGGTTCTGCTCCTCTCACTCTGCATCACTTCCTGGAGGTTGTTCCAGTCTCCATGGAACTCCTCCACTTTATTATTCCTTTTAGCACAATAGTATTCCATCACCAACATATACCACAATTTGCTCAGCCATTCCCCAATTGATGGGCATCCCCTCGTTTTCCAGTTTTTGGCCACCACAAAGAGCGCAGCTATGAATATTTTTGTACAATAGACTGACATTTCTTACAAACATGAGCAGGGGCTCTTTCCTTCTTTTAAATCTTTGAATCTATATTACCTAGCATGCTCCTTTACACATAGTAGATACTGAATGGTGTGCAATTTGAATTTGTTACCCTAAAAACCATGATCCCCAGCAAAACTACAATCCCCAGCACCGTACTCCCTTCCTATCATTAAGTACTATTTAGACAGGAGATAAATTCAGTGGAGTTCCTCTCTTGGTCTCTTTCCTTCCTGTCGAAGCTTTGGTAGAGCAGGGATTTTTAAGCATGTAGAAAAACTGAATCACGTGGTTATATTTTTGTCACATAAACTTTAAAAAACAATTCTTAAAGTATTGGACATTAATTCAAATCCTACATTTATAGACCAGAAGTAGGGTTCAGAACCCTTAATTCTCTCTGAGTAGATTAGTTTGAAAAGAAAACATGTTTCTCCTGACATGGCTTTTCATGCCTCCTTCTCCCCAATTCTCTTCAGAGCTACTACCTGCTGTCAATTCCCTGGGTGGTCCCAGCTGCCTGCTCCTGCTGATCCTGCTTCTCTGGGTGGTCCTTGCAAAGTCATTGCTTCTACTGCACTTACTGCTGCTGCTGTTGCTGTTGCTGCTGCTGCTTGTAGCTGCTCTTCAGAGGCTTGGAAAGTATAAATTCCTCTTTTTATTACATTGCCAACAGCTGAGTGCTTGCTTGGTGCTTGCCTTGGAAGCCTAGGTATGTTTCCCTTAGGCAAGAGATCATCTAATCTCTTAACTCCCTGTCCACGTGGCAGGGGAAGCAGGCTGCTCCCTGGTGTTTTACTCCTGGGGGAAGGGGAAGGAAGGTTACTTTTCCAAACAGAAAGTAGAATTGCAAGCATGGCTCACTCTATGAAAGAGCAGTACATCACCTATTTCAAACAACTCCTATAGCTATTAGCTATATATTCTGCTGTGCTACCATTGTAAAGTAGCTTTGAGTTGTTTGTAACAAGAGGTAAGGGTCCATTTAGTAGCCGAAGTGAAGTGCTATAGCACTAGTTTTAGGATGTCTTTTCTTCCTACTGTTTCTGGGTGCACTGGTCCTTGTGATTTTGAGGAAAGATTCATCTCCCTACAGCCCCTTGCCATTCTGGCCCGCCCAGTCTCTATAACACATCCAATATAGGATTCTTCCACACTATGTTCAGCTTAGGATTTTCCCTCACTATGGGAGATCCCAGAGGTGTGACAAAAGGAACCTAAATGGATAATGATCCTGGGGAGGGGAAGGAACCTTAACTCCATTGTTTTATGGAAGTCTCTGTATCAGAATTGGAAAAAAGGACTCTTGAATTCAGTGCCTATATCCTGTCACATATATTGTGTTTTATGATTACTTGTTTTAAGATTTTATTTTGTTTGGTAAGTTCTATTAAACTTTGTCACTTTAAGTTACTATGTTTTAGCTATTAGCTATATATTCTGCTGTGCTACCATTGTAAAGTAGCTTTGAGTTGTTTGTAACAAGAGGTAAGGGTCCATTTAGTAGCCGAAGTGAAGTGCTATAGCACTATTTCTTGCCTCCACATTAAAATGGATTAGACATATGAAAGACATGCCTTTAAAACTGCTACAGTCCCATGCCAAAGGAAGGAGCAAACCCAAGGGGTTGGCTACCCCGTGAAGTGTTTATAATCTTATAAAATTTTCCTAAGGGTTATGATACCCCTAAATGGCCCCCAAAAGGGAGCATTTCAGCCTAGATTAAAAAACATGTGTTTCAGTGGCCATCTGAGTGGATCCAAGTGTTGGTCAATACCCTCCTCTGGGGGGGGATTGTGTAATTCTCATAGGGATAGTATAATTGTCATAAACCTAAAACATCTTTTAAAAAAGAAACATCTCATGAAGAGGAACTTGATAACTCTTTAAATCTAGAAGATGAATTGTTTGAAGAAGGCACCATGAAGATACCTGAAGAAACCTCCACAGCATCAGAAGATCCAGAATGAACCATGGAGTATACTTCAATGAACAATTGTTGTAACACACTTATTTTGTATGCATACTGTGGGGGTTGTAACACATTTATTTTTTATGTATGCTGTGAAGATGAGATTAAGTCTCCCCTTGCCCATTCTTAGAACTAAGTCAAATCTACAAAAAAATAAAGCCATTCCCCAATTGACAAATGGTCAAAGGACAGGAGTAGGCAGTTTTCATATAATGAAATCAAAAGTATCAATAAGCACATGAAAAATTGTTCTAAATCCCTCCTGATCAGAGAAATGCAAATTAAAACAACTCTGAGGTACCACCTCATACATAGTAGATTGGCTAATATGACAGCAAAGGAAAGTGATAAATGTTGGAGGGGATGTGGTAAATTTGGGACATTAATACACTGCTGATGGAGTTGTGAATTGGTACAACCATTCTGGAGATCAATTTGAAACTATGAATAAAGGGCTTTAGGTGAATGCCTTCCCTTTGATCCAGCCATAGCACTGCTGGGTTTGTACACCAAAGAGTTAATAAGGAAAAAGACTTATGCAAAAATATTCATAGACATTCTCTTTGTGGTGGCAAAAATCAGGGTGTCCATTGATTGGGGAATGGCTCAATAAATTGTAGTATCTGTTGGTGATTAAATATTCTTGTTCTGAAAGGAATAAAGTAATGAAGGAATTCCATGTACACTGGAAAGACCTCCAGGAATTGATGCAGAGTGAAAGGAGCAGAACCATTGTACACAGAGACTGATACATATGGCACAATAGAATGTAATGGACTTTTTTACCAGTAGCAATTCAATGACCCAGGACAATCTAGAGGAATTTAGGAGAAAGAATGGTATCCAAATCCAGAGAAAGAACCATGGAACCAGAAATGCATTAGAAAAATATATGATCAACCACGTACTGGGATAGGGATGTGATTAGAGTTTTGATGATAAAGAATTACTCTGTTGCAAATATGAATAATATGGAAATAGGTTTTGAACAATGATACAAGTATAACCCAGGGGAACTGCTTGTTGGCTTTGGGAGGGGAGAAGATCATTAATCATGTAAATATGGAAAAATATTCTAAATAAAATTAAAAAAAATTGTTCATTACACACACAGACACACACACACACAGAAACAGTAATATAGAGACAGTGAGAGACAGCAACTGAGTCAAAGAACCAGAGACAAAGATAGAGACAGACAGAGAAGGGCAGAGATGGAGAGAGGAGGAGAAGCAGGGAGCAAAGTCAAGAGAGACAGACAGATAGTCAGAGAGACAGAGACAAAGATATAGATAGAGAGACCTAATGAAGGTGTTTAGAATAATAAACAATAGAATTTAAGAATTCTTGAGGGAAAGGGCAGCAATGGTTAATCAAGGTGGGGAGGCAGGGTAGGGTGAGGACCAAGGACCAAGGACAGTGCTAGCTCTGAGGACAGTTAAACAATGGGTAATTTGAATCTGAAAAGGGAATGCTCTAGCAATGGCCCAGGAAGAATTTCTGCTGCCCCTACTGGGATTGTGAAAGGAAGAGATTAGCATGGACAGGTGGATGGCTTCATCAGTATGGTACCCAAGGTATGGGATCTTGAGGGGTTGGGATCTGAGAGGGCCCAAGGTCTGTGAAACCGGGAGCCCATGGGTAGGTAAAATTAGGTAATAGGATAATTCTTTCAGTGCAAGCTCACTGAGTGGTGAAATGATTGAGATTTTGGAATGGTGAACTCTGGACCTCTGTGGGAAGTGTGCCTTCTTAGATGTCAGCACTCTAAACCAAAAAAGTCATTTCCATCCTTGCTACTTATTAGAATTACTTTTGTACAGCAGAACAATACACTTGGAACCCTTCAAATCAAAAATATGAGTTCAAATGATATCTCTGATGTTTGGAGAAATTGCTTAATGTCCCTCTGACTCAGTTTCTTTATTTGTAAAATGAGAGATTTGAACAAGAAGTTCTCTTAATTCTCTTCCAGCTTTAGATCTATGATCTTATTTAATTCAGAATAATATCATTAATGTTTTTGTTTTTGTTTTTTTACTTTAAGGCAATTAATTATTAAATCATTTTATATATGATACCCCAAAATATGCTCTCCACAGGCAACAGAGCAAATTATTGAATGCTGTGATTGAGGACAATGAATATAAAGATGAGTTTATAAACTTTCTCTTCAACAAAGGCTGATTTTCCTCCTTGAAGAAAAGGTACCATATTAATGTCATAAATAAGGGAGCACACATTTCCAATTAAGCACTTCATTCCTTTTTCATTGGGAAAACTTTTAATATTTCATGTACACAAGTCTTCATTAGATATTAAATCAGTCTAAATAATACTTTTGGGGAAAATTTTTTTCTTTTATTGTTTTTAATCAGAGCTAATTTCTGTCATGGACCTGATCTTGACAATGGAGCTGTTTTCGCTGTTTTCCTGTCTGCATTTGGCAGAGGTTCAGGCATCTTGAAAAGTGCCTCCTTTTGGAAACCAAAGCCAAAGGAGGGAGCTACACTAGCTATTTTATTGGAGCATTTATTATTTTCACTCATTGGAATTTTTTCATGGTCTGATCCTTGTTTTGACTACAAATCTGATAAAAATGATTTTTTTCTTGTTCAGCTTTTTCTGCTGAACTTATTTGCACAAAAGTCATATTTTATGTTTGTTGGGTTTCCTAGTTTTTCAGAAGAGATTATTCCTCTGAGAGTACTTGTTTAGACTCATTAATGTCTGGAGTCTCAAGTGAAGGGTTCATCTCATGGTTTTCTATTTCTATCTTGATCCATAATATGCATCTGCACAACAAAGTATTCTAGTTGCATCCCATTTTAAAGAGTTTTACCCCTCCCTGGGCATGGATGGACCATGCTGTACGGGGCTGAAGGTTGTAGCCCCATTGATCACAAACAAATAACCTAAACCCTCCCTCCATCCATTTTAAGATAAAATAAATACTACAGAATGAACTAATTATCATGAAAACATAATACTCTCGATCTGCATGCAATACTACACGAGTCTTCTAAGGCCATAAGAATGCTTTAAGTCTCATTGGGGTAGCTTATAGTATGTCCATGCAGCACATGGATATGCTAACACGCTTTAAAAGTTCTTCATGATTTCTTTAAAGGGGTACCTACCTTTTAGCCTCTATTTACTTTAGTCTATGATTTTCAAGAGTTAATGTGGGTCACACATTCATTATTTTGCTGCCAACTTGGCGACAGACACTGATGAACTTAGCTCTGTTAGTCTTTATTTGGATGGCCAAGGCTAGCCTCTGGATGACAAATATGCAGCCTGCGACTTGTCCTGGACTTAAAGTCTTTGAAGCTTGGTCAGACTTTCCAGATATTTTATTTTTCCCTTCCATAAAAATTCAGGGTCATAGAAGGCACTGACATAGACATGCAGAATAAACACGATGAAATTCTTTTGTAGGATTCATTAGATTAATTATTTAAATACTTTGGATACTTCATACATATGACAAAAATTGCTCAACATTTCAGAAACAAAAGGAGTCTGTTGATATGCCATCGTTATATATTGGAGAACAATAGAAAACATTCTCTTCCTCATAAAACTCTCCTAGTTCATTCTGTTTAAACCTTTTTTTTTTCTACAGAGGAGAATGTGAACCCCTAAAGGGCAGGGCCAAGTTTTTGTTTTCCTTGCTCATTAGGTGATGCTGAATTAGACCCATGTTCCTCCCTTTCTCCACAGGCTCCAAGTCAACACCCTGGAAATACTCCAGCTTGGTATATGCTCTTGAGTTCTTCACTCAGTTTGCAAACAGCTGTCATCCTGGGTTTTGGACAGCTTTGCTTATCTGGCCACACTTACTCGTCAGGTCTCCACCATCATTGACTGCATCCCAGCTCACCGTAGGTCCAAACCCTAGAATTTATATACCCAAATGCATTTTGGTCTTCAGAGTTATCACCTTGAGAGGCTGTGCAGTCATTCTAGGGATCTTGCCATAAATTAAAACATTCCTGGAACAAGTCATTGGACTTGCCTTTAGAACTAATTAACAAGCCAGGTGAGAAAACCAGTCTCATTTTCTTAAAGTCTGCTCTTTAAAGACATAAGCTGGGACCCCAAATAACATTGCCCAGCCTGACCACATACCGCCACATAGAGAGTTATCATTAGTGGTTCAGGACTATGATTTCATCAGTCTAAGAACCTTCCAATGTGGAAATTCTTTACTTTAATGCAAATCAGTAAGTCTGAAACTTATGATCTCAGAGAATTGACATGAGACATTGAGAATCTGTCTGTAGCAAATGCTTCCCCGAATCCAATTTCACTTATCCTCTCTGTATTTTCCTCATTATATGGACAATAATATACAAAATGATCCCATTCTGTGTATATCTATATAAGTCTATCTGAACTAGAAATAACAGAAAGCCTTTATGGCCCCAGGAATATAAGGGAACAGAGAAGTTTTCCAATATTGCTATATTAACTTTAATGAAAAAGGAAAATTAGGAATCAGTTACAAACTACTTCTTCTCAGACTCCAAGGTTAGTACTAGCAAGGACAATCACTTGGTATTTCCAACCTTTCCATAATCTGTCCAGTGGTATAGATTGGAACTCATCCATACTTTCTCATTCTACACATGGCAAGTAATTATTAAATCCATGTGTGTCCCTAGAGGGGCCTGGAACTGACTCTCATTAGTGGCAAAAAGTTTGCACTGCTGAGTTTATTTTGACAGGATGACTCATGGGATTTAAACCTTTCTGGGGCTTCTTTGGATAATGTAGTTAGGAAGCTGTTGAAGCCCTCAAATTGAGAAAGTTGAAAATAGCTATGGTAGTAGTAGTAATAGTACTAGTAGTAGTAGGAACAAGAGTGGTAATACTAGTAGTAGTTACATTGTTGGTGCTGGTGATAGTAGAGGAGGAAGAAGAGGAGGATGAAGAAAAAAGAAAAATGAGTAGGTGGTGGAGGAGAACAAGAAGAAATGAAGAAAACATTTCTATAACATTTTTGTAGCACTTTAGGGTTTTCAAAAACATGATTCATACAAAACTATAAAATAGATGTTATTATTATCCCCATAAAAGAGACAACTGAAGGATATTCTATAGTGCTTCAAGTCTACCCAACATCTATATTTTCAATTTTTTTGGGTACAATATCTTGTGAGACTTCACCAAAATCATTAAATGGCTCAAATAGGGAAGAAGCCAAACTCCACACTCAAAAGAACAAATACTATTTACTTAGGCTTCAAAAGCAAAATGTTGGGTTCAATAATATGCACATTTGGCCTTGAAAGTGCCTCTCTTTATTTTAAACCTTTCCCTCTCTGAAATATTAGGTACCTAAGTACATCCGGAAGCCTTTAGAGTGAACGAATTCACTTTGAAATATTCTACTAATACACAGAAATTTGGACTTCTTCTAGGAAGGTAGGAAATAATTTGATTACTCATATATTTTTAAAAGTAAAAATAATCCAACTCCAAAGAAGCTGACTTTGGAATCCTTTGGCACACAAGAATAAAATTTAAATTGACTCTGCTTATTGATTTCCTTCTAACTCAGTAAGGAAAACTAAATAACTGTAGGAAGAACCAGTTTTTAGTAATGTATATAAGGGGTTGTTGTGTTTGGGGTGGAGGTGCTGAGGGGGGAGTAAGCAATGCAGGGACACTAAATATGACAGTGTTTTATTACTGGTAAGTAAATTTGTATTAATCGCACCCTTAATTGCTGCCACTGTCTAACTACAGAAACTATAGAGGATGCATTATTATAAAAATAAGAGCTACCATTTATGTGTTTTAATGTTTATAAACTACTCTGTGAATATCTCATGCTATTTCCATAATATGCCTGAACAGTAGGTACTATTTTCTCCCCATTTTAAAGATGAGGAAACTGATGCAAATATTGGTATAACTATTTGCTGAAAGTCATACATCTAATAAGTGTCTGGTACAGAATTTTAAATCATGCTATATGTTGATTATTTCCTGACTTAAAGTCCAACACTCTATCCACTGCACCAAGTAGCTGCTGATAAAATTTGAACACAATACACTCCCCATCCTCAGCATCTGTCTCTCTTCCTGTAGCTAACTCAATTCGAATAATATTTTTTAAAAGGAAAAAGAAAAAATATGAGTGACCAACATCACAAAGAAGTACAAAACTATCCAAGCCTTGCCCTCCAGAAGGTTATCATTAAATAGGGAAAGAAAGCATGAATTCAAGTAAGTCTAAGATTGAAAAATATTACATCCTATATACATAGCACTTTTAGTTTTGTGAAGCATTTTCCGTAAGTTCTTTTATTTGAGTCATACAATAACCCTATAAGGAAGGTGCTATTAGCAATAACAATAGCTATCATGTATATAGCACTTTAAGACTTGTAGAGTAGTTTTTAAATATTATATTATTTGATCTTCACAATGAAGTTGGGAACTAGTTACTATTATTTTCTTCATTTGACAGATGAGGAAACTCAGGCAGACAGATTCTAAGTGACTTGCCCAAGATCACAATGCAGTTAATTGCCTGGGGATTTGAAATCAGGTCTTCCTGGAACTAGATGAGTTCTCTACCCACAATTTTATTTAGCTAACTCAAAACAGTCACTGCAAAGACAAATCCAGCTAAAGTGACTGAGGAAAATTCCATGAGAGATCATTTCAGGTCAGTAATCAAACAGATGGAAATATCAGAGAAAGAATGATGAGCTAAGTCTCCCATGGAAAGATTTCAATAAAGAGGGAGTCCATTGTCATCATGGCAGACAGCCTATGAGAACGTTTAGGGTGTGACAGTTGTGAAGAGAATAAAGGTAAAAAAAATCATGCATTTGGGAATAAAGAGTATGGAAAAAAGTAAAGTATAAAATCAGGAAAGAAAAACCAAATTGTGGCCAGTTTGGGAAAGGATTTAATTAACAAGTTAAGGAGTTCAATAGCTTATTCTACAGGACATGAAGTCACGGAAAATTGTGAACAAGGAAACTGCATGGCCAAATATATATATTTTGGAAGTTTATTTTGTAAGCTAGATTAATAAGAGAATGGAAGGGGAAGGCACTGGAGGAAGAAAGATGAGTTAAGAGTTAGTTAGGGTAGTAACTTGCTGGAAAGGAGAGGATGGATATAAAAAGTATTTTGGAAACAAAATGAAGGGACTGTATCTAGACATAGAAGGAGAGGGATGAGTCAATGATAACTCCATCATTGAGATCCTGGGAGACTGTGGAGAATGAATGGTAGAAGTAGGGAGTTTGGGAGGAACGATGGATATAATGGAGCTAACTAAGAGTTTAGGAAATGCTGAATCTGAATTAGTGATAGGGTAGCCAAATGGAGATATTTAGCAGGCAATTAGTGATATGTGACTAAAACTGGGGGAAGATTATGCTATAAAGGTATAAGACACTGGTTACTGGAAGAAAATGAACAAGCAAAAGATTTTAAGAAGGATCGATCAGACAGATAGGAAGGGAACAAGGCAAAAAAGGAAGGCAAAAAATTAATTTGCTTTGGTTTTGTATGCTCACTGCTTAGCACACAATGGTAGGGATGGGAACTGGATTTGTGATTTTCTTCTGAACTTTGGGATGAAAATATTTCCTCTTAGCACAGGTTCATACTTTATCTTCTATTTAGCATTTTAGAGTCACCTAAAGGTGAGAAAGGTTGTGACTTGTCCAAGGTTTGTGTCAGAGGCTTAACTTTTTAAAAATTCATTTAACTTATTTACATAATTAATTAATTTAGAATATTTTTCCTTGATAACATGATTCATGTTTTTTCCCTCCCCTCCTTCCTTCCCTCCCATAGCCAACATACAATTCAACTGGGTTTTACATTTATCATTGATCAAGACCCATTTCCATTATTATTAATATTTGCATTAGTGATCATTAGATTCTACATCTGCAATCATATCCCCATTGAATCATGTGATCAAGGTGATGTCTTTCTTCTGTGTTTCTTCTACTACAGTTCTTTCTCTGGATGTGGATAGTGACCTTTCTCATAAGTCCCTCAGAATTGTCCTGGATCATTGCATTGCTGCTAATAGAGAAGTTCATTACATTTGATTGTGCCACAGTGTATCAGTCTCTGTGAGTCATGTTCTCCTGATTATGCTCCTTTCACTCTGCATCAATTCCTGGAGGTTGGTCCAGTTCACACAAACTTCCTCCAGTTCATTATTCCTTTCAGCACAATAGTATTCCATCACCAACAGATACCATAATTTGTTCATTCATTCCCCAATTGAAGGACATTCCCTCATTTTCCAATTTTTTTTACCACCACAAAGAATGTGACTATAAATATTTTTGTACACATATTTTTCCTTATTATCTCTTTGGAGTACAAACCCAGCAGTGCTATGGCTGGATCAAAGGACAGGCAGTCATTTAAAGCCCTTCGGGCATATTTCCAAATTATCTTCCAGAATGATTGGATCAATTCACAACTCCACCAGGAATTCATTAGTGTCTCAATTTTGCCACATCCCCTCCAGCATTCATTACTTTCCTTTGCTATCAAATTAGCTAATTTAGGTGTGAGGTGGTACCTCAGAGTTGTTTTGATTTGCATTTCTCTAATTATAAGAAATTTAGAACACTTTTTCATGTGCTTATTGATAGTTTTGATTTATTTATCTGTCAATTGCCTATTCATCACATCCCTTGCCCATTTGTCAATTTGGAAATGGCTTGATTTTATGTGCAATTGATTTAGTTCCTTATAAATTTGAGAAATTAGACCTTGTCAGAAGTTTTTGTTATAAAGATTTTTTCCCAATTTGTTGCTTCCCTTCTAATTTTGGTTGCATTAGTTTTGTTTATATAAACCCTTTTTAATTTAATATAGTCAAAATTATTCAGTTTACATTTTGTAATATTCTCTACGTTTTGCTTGGTCTTAAATTCTTTCCTTTCCCATAGATATGACAGGTATACTATTTTATGATCACCTAATTTGCTTATAATTTCCTTCTTTATTTTTAAATCATTTACCCATTCTGAATTTATCTTGGTATAGGGTGAGATGTTGATCTAGATCTAATCTCTTCCATACTGTTTTCCAGTTTTCAAAGCAGTTTTTGTCAAACAGTGGGTTCTTGTCCCAAAAGCCAGGATCTTTGGTTTTATCATATACTATGTTGCTGAGTGATCCTCCCTTCTGTCTCTTAGCCAGTAACATATTGTTTTGATGATCCTGCTTTATAGTGCAGTTTAAGATCTGGTACTGCTAGGCCCCCATCTTTCACATTCCTTTTTCATTATTTCCCTTGATATTCTTCATCTTTGTTCTTCCAGATGAACTTTGTTATAATTTGTTCTATTTCAATAAAAAAGTTTCTTGGTAGTTTGATAGGTATGGCACTGAATAAGTAGATTAATGTGGATAGGATTGTCATTTTTATTATGTTGGCTTATCCTACCATTGAGCAATTAATGTTTTTCCAATTATTTAGATTTAGTTTTAATTATGTGAAAAGAGTTTTGTAGTTGTGTTCATACAATTCCTGTGTTTGTCTTGGCAAATAGATTCCTAAATATTTTATATTGTCTAGGGTAATTTTAAATGGAAGTTCTCTTTCTAACTCTTGCTGCTTAGTTGTGTTGGAAATACATAGAAATGCTGATGATTTATGTGGGTTGATTTTGCATCCTGCAACTTTCGCTAAAGTTGTTGATTATTTCCACTAGCTTTTTAGTTGATCCTCTGAGGTTCTTTAAGTAGACTATCATATCATCTGCAAAGAGTGATAGCTTGGTCTCCTCATTGCCTATTTTAATACCTTCAATTTATTTTTCTTCTCTAATTGCTACTGCTAGTGTTTCTAGTACAATGTGAAACAATAGAGGTGATAATGGGCATTCTTGTTTCACTCCTGATCTTATTGGGAAGGCTTCTAATTCATTCTTATTGCAGATGATGCTTGATGATGGTTTAAAATATATACTGTTTATTATTTTAAGGAAAGGCCCATCTATTCCTATGCTTTCTAGTGTTTTCAAAAGGAATGAGTGTTGTATTTTGTCAAAGGCTTTTTCTGCATTTATTGAGATAATCATGTGATTTATGTTGGTTATGTTGGTTGATATGGTCAATTATGTGGGTGGTTTTCCTATTATTGAAACATCCTTGCATTCCTGGTATAAATCTCACATGATCATATTGAATAACCCTCATGATCAATTGCTGGAGTCTTTTTTGCTAATATTCTATTTAAGATTTTTGCATATATGTTCATTAAAGAGATTGAATGTCAGTAGTTTTCTTTTTCTGTTTTTGGTCTACCTGGAAGAGGCTTAACTTCAGTACTAATCTTTTTGGTTCCAAGGCTGACTCTTGATCTACTATAAAAACTATCTATCATTTATTACTCAACATTGTAGCTGCTGCTTTGGATTAAATTAGAGCAGTGAGTACTTAAAAATCTTGGCTAGTCTTCAGGGTCAAACGCTCTCAAGTATAAAGTTAGCACATTGCTTTAATTAACAAGGGGCTTTCCTTAGTGAAGTTTTCTTTATTATTTTTATTGATAATAGACCACCCTTCTAATTCTACTCCTTCAAAGGTCATTGCCAGAAGAGAAGGACAATGCCTTTGACTCTAAGGTATGTTTTAGTAAGTCATGTGATTATGCAGCTGAAAAATCAATCTGGATGTCTCCAGCTAGGAGGGTGTATTTCTAATTGCTCTGCAATCATTCAAGTCATTTGTAGAGGCAAAGTTGATGTCACCCAAAACAATCCATTCTCTATGTAATTCATTACTAGACCCTTTCATGCCAGTGATAATGGTAGACATGCTCCTTGACACAGGGCAACAATTCTTAGGTAATAAACTAGAGAATTAACAGTGGAGAAGAAGAAAGGTGGGGAAATTGGATGAACTTGGCAATCAAATGAATATGAAGTTTGTTGAGGCATAGGAACTGTCCACTGTAAGAGTAAATGATAGAGTAGTTTCCATTAATTGATTCTACTTCTACACTACTCAGAAAAGTAGAATAATCAGAAACTTCTAAGTACTGTATTGAGCCCACAACACTGAGAACATTAAAAAATAGATATCTAAACCTGAAGACCACCAAGTAGAAATATTAAATTATCCAAATACAATAAACACTAAGTTTTATATACCTACTGTGTGTCAAGCACTGTACTAAGTTCTGGGATGCAAATGAGAGAAAGAAAAGATAGTCTTTTCCCTTTAGAAGCTTACAATGGAATGAGAAAAGACAAAAGAAAGCTGAAAAGGCAGGGGGAAGACAACCTGGCAAGGGGCATGATGTTCCAAAGAATCTAAACCAAGCAAAGCTACTGATGGAAAGTGTAGAGTTGCCACTAATCTCAGAGAAGGAAATAGGAATAGCTTTAAATTACAACAAACAAAAACTAGTAATCCTGATTGACAGGAGAATCTTAGCAAACTTTCAAAGAAAAATTAATAACTATGTTATACAAATTATTCTAAAAAATGAGAAATTTTAAAAATCAAACTTCTTTAAAGAGACAGAGTCTTAAATCAGGGAAGAATAAAGCAAAACAAAACAAAACAAAAAATAGAAATATAGGCTAATACCATTAATGTATCATGATCCCCAAATGTTAAAAAAAATTCTGACTTAAAGACTATGTAGTAATTTACTTAACAAATATTTGTTATAGCCAAGTTAGATTTATACCAGGAATGTAAGAATGATTAACATTAAGGAATGAATCATATAAAAACCATGAATATCTAAAATCACAAGGGTCTCTCAAGGGCTTTAGAAAAAGTCTTTGGAAAAATACGTTTATTCATGCTCATCAAAATCTTATAAAAAATAAGCAGAGGGAGCCTTTAAAATAATAACAAAGTATCTATCCACAATCTAAAACTAAGCCTGCCTCTGTTAGGATTCTCATAGCACTGAGATTAGACTTCTTTACCTCCAGTCTTAAGGCTTTTAAATAGTAAAAGGTCCCCCTAGAAGACTTTTGGGACCTTGATGTCAAGAGGTAGAATGTGCTAGGAACAACATCTGTTCTGGCTGGATTGACTTTCTTTAAATGGGCAAGGAGGACATCTTCAGAATTGGATTGGTCTAGAGGGTCAGCCTTGAAGCACTGGCAGGTTTTTCTTGCCATATTAAAACATGAAAAACCTATTTACAGGCAATTGCTGCTCCTGAGGTTTGGGAGAATTCTAATGACTGAGACCTCTTTCTGATTGAGTGTCTGCATCAGATGGGATGTGGAGTGTGCCATATCAAATTACTGACTGCATTTTATTTTTTTAATCAGATTTTAAATTACATTTATTAAACCTTTAATTTTATATGATATGCAAGTATCCCATTATATTTCAGTCCTTAACTAGAATCACTACATACTAGCCCAGACACATAGAGATTAAAACATGATTCCCTAATGCCTTTTTCCAATTCAAGGGGACATAGAATATGTAACTTTGGACTTCCTACCGTTCCACTCAGCATTCTGTGGGCAGGAGCAGAGAAGACAAATCACGGAAGTAATCTGGGAATAAGGTCTGGCAAGAGATGCATTGTGATAAGACAAGGGGGCAAAGAATCTGAGAACAGAAGGCACTATAGATTTGAAGTGACTAATGAGTTGAGATTGGGAAGAGAGGAAAGTGAATTTCAAGCTAGTGCCATGATTCAGAAAGTACTTAAGGATGGAGAGTTTAGAGTCCTTGATCAGGATGAAGAATAAATTTAGGAAGTGTGAATCCAAGTGAAAGATAGAATGATTGAAGGTTATAATCTGGCAAGAAAACATTAGAGTTCCTGGCATTTTCTCTGGCTGTTCGTCATGCCTGGGATAATAGAATATCTTATATAATAGAATATTTCCCTAGTGTGTGGCTGAGTAGGAATGAAGGGTAGACCATGAGATTTAAGGAGGCTGAGGAACTGAGAGGTTATGTTGTTTGGGGAACATTGATATGGATATTGAAGTCCCTTAATATAAAGGTAGAAGATGGGTAGGAGAGGAAATAGTGAGTCTGGTACTGAATTCCTTGAGAATGTAGGAATATATCTGGGGGTTGCTATAATTCCATTATTATATTTTGATTTTGGTGGAAAATTTGGATTGAGTTGGCTTTCAAGGAGGAACATTTGCTACCAGCTGGTGATAAGGATAGTCTGAGAGCTCTGTTTAACTGGTATTGCCTGCAGCTAACAAAGACCCAAAAGAGGGTTGCTTAGCTAAGATGGTTTTTTTTTCTATTTGATTTTTTTTATATGTGTGTTTATGATTACATATGTATATATCTTATAGATTTGTAAATCACCTTGCAAATGTCCAAGTACTATATTAATGATAGCTTTTTATCATCATTGTCCTCCTCCTCCTCATTGCCACTGGTCCTCTATTATTATTATTCTCATTTGATAGATAAGAAAATTGAGATAGACAGAGATTAAGTGACTTGTCCAAGATCACAAGCTAGGAAGTATCTGAGGTTGAATTTGAATTCTTATCTTTCTGATTCTAGGTAGGCCCAGAAATCTCCACTATGCCACATGGAAGCCTCTTAGCATGTAAATGAATTAGAGTCAGAATAAAAGGTAAATTAAGGAAGCAAAGTCAACACTCTACACCTACCTTTCCTAGTTCTTGCCTTTATTATGGATTTCTGTTATTAGAGATTCCTTTGGTCCCACTATCTAAGCTATTGAAAAACCCTGCTCTCTTAACTACATTGCTATTTTAGAAATGCACATATTTTTTAATGCCCGAATATCCTTGGCATGCAAGTATTTATTGTGTGAAAACTCAAGGCACATGTGTTTCAGTGAAGGCTGAAAGACTCCAGTATTCATAACCCAGGGGGTGGGGAGGGAGGGCATGATTTCCCATCAATGTATAGGACACAGAAATACTCTGTTCTTGCTCTTGCTGAAGGTGTCATGAGGAGAGTGGATTCAGTCTACAGAAGAAAAAGCCATTACAAAGGATCAGCAGCTTCTATAATCTGTCTCCAATTCTTGTGGTCCAAAACACCTAAATCCAGGAGAGTTAGAGTAATCTACAGTGTCATCTTGGGAAACAATAATATGGATGGAGTAGAAATGAAAACTCACAGTGTCTTTGAGTTGGAAGGGATCTATGTCCATCTTTTCCTCAATGGGAATCACTTCTCCAAGATTTCTAGCTAAGGGCAGTCTAGGTTTTGCTTGGAGACCTCCCAGAGATGGGGAACTTTCTCCATCCCAAGACAGTCACTTTTAAATAGCTCTAATTCTTAGGGAGTTTTCCCCCTTTTCCTTATACAAAACCTAAATTGATCGCCTTAGATTGATTCTAGAGCTGGAGGGAACCTTAAGGCTACTTAGTACAACCTCCTGAATTTATAGATGAGGACCTTGAAGCCTAAGAAGATTAAGAGATTATCCAAGGTCATCCAGATTGCAGGTATCAGAGGCAGGATTTGAACCTAGATTCTCTGACTTTAGCTACAGCTAGTGTTCTTTTGATTGCTCCCAGTTCTTCCATCTGGGACCAAGCAGGGTAAGTCTAAACTTTCTAATACATGACAATCCTTAGGACAATCTTTTGAAAAATGATTTATATGGACCTGGAGTAGAGGTTCTTCATCTTTTTTGTGTATCATAGACCCCTTTGGTGGTCTCATGAAGCCCATAAATCCCTTTTCAGAATAATTTTAATTGTTTGAAATAAAAATATGTGGGAATACAAAGGAAAACAATTATTCTGAAATATAGTTACCATTAAAAAAAGTTAATAGATCCCAGGTTAAGAACTCATCATCTAGAGAAGTGATTGTATTAACCTTCCATTGGTAAGGACTGTGCTTTGATGGACTGTTGTAGTAATTGTGATATATTGCTATTGGCTTCTGTCATAACTCTCTCTTATGAGCAACAAGATAAAATTCATGATGGTGCAGATAAATTTAGCAATTCAGTGTGGGGCCACGGCTCAGAGAAAAGCAAATATATCACACTGACATACACATATGCTCTCTCACTCTCTGTTTCTCCATCTCTCTTACTCCGTCTCTTTCTTACACATACCCACATTCTGAAGAAAAATACACTCTTTTGTCATTGAAATATGTTTTAAGAAGTTTTATGAAATCAAAGAGGCTTGGCCCCTTTAAAATTTAAGTAACAATGAAAAGAAACCTGGCAGGTGAGAAGTTGGAAAGAAATCCACAAATATTAATAAGCGACTGGGTGTAAAGAGCAGGCTCAAAGTCAAAAGCAATCAAGCCTGTAACCATCTTGATGTAGACATATGTTGGGTGTTCTGTCCAACTGGGCCATCAGAGAAGTTTCAGCTCTGTTGGAACTAATGCAGAGAAAAAGTGGGAGTGACAAAGGAGAAAAAACTGTGGAGAGAAAGAAATCCTTCCTAAAAACTTAAACTCAAGGTTCTTGCTTGCCTATCATGTAGACAGATGAAAGCCTTGGGATGAGTACCCAGTGAAGTGTTTCAAACCCTAGAGAGAACTCTGGAGTGAGCAGCAGAGCTAACTTCCACAATCTTTTAATACTGAGTATCCGTGGGACCCAGCAGAAACAATAGTTTTGACAAAGGGGCAGCAAGTTCAGAAATAGAGATATTTCTAGAGCCCCCAAAGCCAAGACTACCCAAGACCTTCTAACATCAAAGCTACAAGTCAACTGCTTTAGAGGACCGACTGTGCATTGGACAAGACCAAGGACCTGCTCACAATGTGAATAATTCTAAGGGTGTGTACAGCCAGAGGCAGAGGTGGAAGAACACTTGTTGGAAAGCAGTCCTTGGATTCTAGTGTTCTTATTGCTACAAACTTGTTATTGAACCCTTAGGTAAGGACCAGCAACATCTTTATAAGATTTCTTTCCTTCATCTCCTTTGATACATTCTAACTTCAGCTCTGCTTGGTTTGAACCCCACTCCTGCCCACAACACGATGGTTCTAGTATCTCCCTTCCCCTTCCAGCTTCCTTTTGACTGTTGGCTTTCTTCACAAGAAAGCTTCATTAAGTAAGCTTCATGAGGACAGGGATGGTCTTTTTTTTTATTTATATCCCTGGTGCTTAGCATAGTGCCTGGCACATAATAGGCACTTAAAAAAGTTTGTTGAAATACTGAATCTATAAATAAAATGTTTGCAAGAGATTCCAAGGTCCAAAGTCCTGATGCTTTTACATTCGATGTGTCTAGCAAGAATGATAATTGTGTGGAATTTTATACCTTTTAATCTTGTGTTAATTTAACTCATATAATTATAGAATATTGGTTAAATATCTGTATTATTATTTCTGTAAAGAGTTTATTTCATTAGAAGAACTTGACTGAAGACTTATTTTTGTGATCTTTGGTAACTCTGCAGTCTGAACACACCTTATGTGTTTGGTCGTGCAACTCTACCACTTTCTGTAGACTCCTAGAAGAGTTGTAGGCAGAAGATTAAGAAAGAATATCAGCTTCTAAGACAGAGCTTCTTAACTCTGTGTGTGTGTGTGTGTGTGTGTGTGTGTGTGTGTGTGTGTGTGTGTGTGTGTGTGTGTGTGTGATAGATCCCTGTGGCATTCTGGTGAAGCCTAGGAACTCCATTTCAGAGTTATGCTTTTCAAGGCATAAGACAAAATACCTAGGATTGCCAAGGAACCCAGTACTATTGAAAGAGTTATCAAAATTCAAAACCAAAAACAAATTCATATTTTCCAGCTTAAAAACCCATACCCTGTTGAGTGTGTCTATCATTAGATTCAGAGTTGGGATTACAGTTTAGAAAGGAAAAGGACCTCTAACTTCAGCTGTTCCAACTATCTTGTTTTATATACAAGGAAGCTAAGGTTCTAGAATGGGAGGTCATGTGTTTAAAGTCATATGGATCATAAGTAATGGGCTAGTTCTATTCCCAGACTGCCTGACTTTAAATGTTCTGTTCTTTCTACCCTACCATTCTGCTTCTAAAGACACCCTATTCATAAGAATAGAGGGCCAGTGGCAATGATGATGATGATGAGGACAATGATGATAAAAAGCTATCATTAATATAGTACTTGGACATTTGCAAGGGGATTTACAAATCTATAAGATATATCCACATGTAATCATAAACACACATATAAAATCTGTACATAGATTTTAAATATATATGTATAGCCATATATATCCATGAATATATATTAGATATATTCATATATATAAACATATAATCAGCGTAGATGTACATACAATCAGTAATTAATTCCTTGTTTGTTCTTTGGAACAAATAATACAAAATTCTTACATCACAATGAAGAGCTGCAAGTTGCTTTGTAGGTATATCATAATATCCTAATGAAATATTCAGAAACAAATTCACCTGTGCTCTGTCATCAGGTGTAATCCATTGTTTTTAGTCCCCCTACAATATTTTTTCATTGGATATTCAAAGTAGAAAATAAAGAACTGACCCATCTACCCACAATGCCCACAAAAGATGCCCACAAAATAAAAATAAAAAATAGAGTAAGGGTTGTAGGTTAGACATCGCATGTAATATATAGTCCTTTTCAGGCATTACTGTTACCATTTTGCAACTTGGTTGGATGAGGAGTCTTTTCCATTCAAGACAGCATGGCTGACAAATTGACTTATAACTCAGTCTTATACTTTCTTGTCAGAGCAAAAGCATACACTTTAATTTCAAAACAGGTGAATATAGAGTAAACATCAAATGAATTCTCTAAGAACAGACTGAATGTTGCTTTTATAAATTTCCCTTGATGTAGATGATTTTCTTAATAATTTACAATTAAATTTGGCTAATAAGGTTCACACCAACGCCATCCTATGAAACAATAACAATCAAGGTGAGAGTGAGACTAAAAAGTCTGAGTTCTTTTATTTAATATGATTTTTTAGATAGGACTTATACTTTTGGACATCTTTTCAATTAAAATATCTTCACAGATAGGTTTAAACATTCTACATCTTATAAATCTTTCCAAAAGGAAAAATACAAGAGTTGTACATAAATTAATAGGACCATTTAGCGATCTACCTTTCAGGCAAAAGGCAAGCAGAAATCGTCCCTCCTAACACAATAAAAAGCTGTTATTTCCTTAAAAAAAGGTAAAGAAATCTCCACTTGTTTAATAAATATCTTACTGAGTGCTATAATAATCACTTTCAACTTTACATTCACTAATGTAGACATTATAGCAAAGGGAAAAAGCAAACTCTTAAAATGTTAAGAGAACACTATCAAGACTACTACTACTACTACTACTACTACTACTACTACTACTACTACTACTACTACTACTACTCCTCCTCCTCACACACACATGTATATTTACTGTAAAATTAACCAGTATTTTTCATGGGTTTTAAATGTATTCCTTTCTACTGCCTCCCCATCATCTTAGAGAACTGAACATTAAATTAAAAATAATCTCTAGATTTGATTTAAAAATAATTATTCCTCATTTTCTCCTACTTCCCCCAACCCTTCAGCTCCCAATATCTAGCTTCAGGATCTGAAATATAGTATGGTTGTTCTCAATACCACCCCTCACATATACATACATACATACATAAATACATACATATACATATATGTACATATATATGTTTGTATCAGGGCTAGTACCAATTTCAGTGTATCTTTTTATATTAAGGTGCCATGTAAGGTGGAAGTTCAAAGACATTAAGTACAACAGAACCAAAAAAAAGGTACCTGTGTACCTGGGTAAGCCACTTATCCTGTTTGCCTCAGTTTTATCAACTATAAAATGAGCATCTACCTCCCAGTATTGTTGGCAGAATCAAATTAGGAAATGATTGTAAAATGCTTTATTATTCTTACAATTAGTTGATACCACCATATCTGTTAGTACTTAAAAATCCACAGTTAATCACTATGTATCAATGAATTCACTAGCTGATAGTCTAGAAAAGATTTTTTTTCTGATTCTAATTCTGAACTTTTTGCTTTAAAATCCCACTTAATTTTTAGGTGAAAATCCAAACTTTAAGAATATAAAATATGAGATTAACATCTAAACTAAAGGCCTTTAACAGTGTTTTTTTTTCCCTGTAATACTAAAACTGCAAAGCTTTCAGAATATATAGGTTTTCATTTTCTAGGAATCTTATGGAAGATCTGAAAAATTCCCATATTGGGTTGATTTATTAAATTCCTTCATAGTAGACAATAATATTTGTGGTAATTATATACCCACTGCCACTGATTATTTCTTAGGATATATAAATATTTCCCTTCCCTTGCCTTCCCTTGCCTTCCTCTACTCTGCTCTTCCTTGCCCTGCCCTGCCCTGCCTTCCTTTCCCTTCCCTTCCTTTTCCTTGATAAAGAAAACCTGGACACAAAGAAGAGCAGCTCATTATCCTTTTAGACAACCATTCCTCACTCCCCAGAAGTAGTCATTCTCCAGTGAAGGTTTCACAAAAGCTCATGTTGTATGGCATTTTTTTTGGAACCCATGCATGTATTTTCCTGTGTAGCCACAAGATTATGATCCATACTTTCTGAAACAAGCTTCTTAAATGCCTCTTGCCATCAAGTAGATGGCATTTTTTAAAATCAATTTATCCATTTTTATTATCTCTGCAGAGGGTCACTTGACCCTTAGGATATGGACTGGGAATATTGATTGGCATTTTCCCAAGGAAGACCAGTTTTCGAACATGTTAAGTTGTCTTCAGGGCCGCCGTGATCTGAACCTCTTGATCAGATGGGAAAGCTGTCACTATGTGTGTCAGCCTAAAGTTAAGAGAAGGAGAGACCAGCAGTCTGATCCTGCCGCCATTCCTTTTCTGGACCTAAGATCCAATAGGCAATTGCCCCCCTACTCTGGACACAGGGAAACATCAATCCATCATTCAGTCATTCAGTAAGTATTCATTATTTTCCCATTAGGGGTGGAGACCAGTTTTGAGGACTTAGCAGCAATCAAAGTGGGAGATGATGAAAGCTGAACTAAGGGGCTGATTTTCTGAGCAGTGAGAGGGTCTAGATGGAAGCAGTGTTTTAGCAGTAGAAATGGTAAGATTAGATAATGTACTAAATATATGAAGCCAGGAAAGTGAGTAGGTGATGATCACACTGAAATTATAAACCTAGCTATGGATTATTCTTGGCTATCTGATCAGAATGGTCTGAGCAGTGAGTGTGAACTCCATCCCTGGAATGCACGGCCAGTGGGAGTCAGAGGAATTATATGAAGTAGATCCATTTCCTTATTTGCAGGAATTGGAGCCTGGGGCTGAAGACATATATTGCCTTGGATGTTGGCAGGGATGTTACCAATGAAGTGGCCATACTTTGAATTAAAGTGGTTTGCTTTTGGTTATAATTATATAAAGTCCAAGTTATTTGCTAGCAATGATTGATTTTCAAAAAAGGATAAGGGGCTGCCAGCAGGTGGAGGAGTAAGAAATGATCCAAGAAGGATATCTAGGGCTCAACTCTTCAGATGAGAGACCACTGTAATCTAATCACTTTACATTTGTGGTTACCCATATTAAAATTTCATTTCAGAACATAGTATGTCCTTAATGTGTGTCTGTTGAATTGACTTGAGACAAATTTTCATCATTTGACTTTTGTTCTTATAAGAGTCTCATTCTCCTTTTTCTTATCCAGACAAATATGATCCTTGAAGGACCATAATACAACCTTAAATAAATCATACAAACCATAAGCTCATAGGTTATGTTTTTGATCTGTAGGTCTAGAAAGCACATTCCATTTTTAGCCACAAAATAATTTCTGAAGGTTGTCTTATGAAACATATCTGTATGACATTTTTGCAAAAACTGCAAGGTTAATGGAATTTTTTTCTCACAGAGATGTTACAATGTTGTGATTAAATTATTGTATTAGGGGCAGGGTGATGCAAAGTCAAAATTTAGAAAAAAAGTTTCTGAAAGTTGCCAAAACATTCTTTGTTGTTTATTAAAATCACATTAAAAATGTAGCTAGATTTTTGTGTCTTGATTTTTCTGTCATTTTTCTTTTTATAACAATACAGATTTATGTAGCACATTAAAGTTTACAGAATACTTTTTATATGAACCTTGAAAGGAAGGTAGTGGAAGTGTGAGTCTCTCCATTTTCTTGAAGAGGAAGAATTTCCTCTTCAGATTAAAAAAAAAAAAAGATTAAATGACTCAACCACTCTCATATAAACAACACATTCCCAGGTCAGGATTCAAATCATGCTCTAGTTTCCTGATCCCAGCTAATTTTCTTTTTTCCCTTCTAATAATATTTTATTTCCCCAATTACAGATAAAAACTCTCTTCCTCTTGTCTACTCCTTAAGAGGGCAAGCAATATGATGTTGATTATACATGTGAAGTCATGTGAAATATATTTCCATGGTAGCCATATTGCATAAGAAAACACACATGAATAATTTCGTTTTTCAAAAAAGGATGCCTCAATTTTCACCAAGAGCTCTTTAGATATCTCTCTTTGGAGGTGGAGAACATTTTTCAGCATGAGTCCTTTGGAACTGTCTTAGATCACTGTTTTGTTCAGAGAATCAAAGTCTTTGCCAGTTGATCATCATTGCAATATTGCTCTTACTGTGCAATGTTCTCCTGGACCTGCTGATTTTGCTTTTGCAGATAAGATATCCTAGGTTTTTCTGAAATAATTCTCATCATTTCTTTTAGAAAAATAGTATTCCAACACAATTGCATATGACATTTTGTTCAGCCATTCCATGATGGGCATCTCCTCAATTTCAAATTCTTTGCCACCACAAAAGAGCTGCTACCAATATTTTTGTACAAATAGGTCCTTTTCTCTCTTTGTATGATCTCTTTAGGACATAGACTTAGGACATAGTATTGCTGGGTCAAAGAGTACATATAGTTTTATAGCTTTTTGGGTACAATACAAAATCGTTGTCCAGAATGGTCTGAGCTGTTCACAACTCCACCAATAGTACACATGTCCCATTTTTTCCCACATCACCTCCAGAATCTACCCCTTTCCTTTTCTGTAATGTTAGCTAATCTGATAAGTGGGGGGCAATATCTCAGAGTTGTTTTAATTTCTCTAATCAATAGTATTTTTATCAAGTATTTTTGATGTGATTAGTGATAGCTCTGATTTCTTCTGAAAATTGCTTGTTAATATCTGTGCCCTCTAAGCACTTACATTGTAATGGAGAGACAGTAAGTATACATTTGAGGATATACATAATAAATTCAATATAGTTATGGGAAGGAGGTTCCTAAAAGTCAGGGGAAAATAGGAAAGCTTCTAAATATAGTTATAGTTCTTAAATTTTTTCATATCATGCACTCCTTTATCAATCTGGAAGAACTTAAAACACATAAGTTTATAAAAGGAAACTATTATATTGAAATATATTTATCAAAATTAAGAAGAAATTCAAAGATCCCCAGATTAAAACTCCTGATTTAGAATATGCCACTTGTACTGTCTTTTTTAAGTACTTACCTTCTGTCTTAATTTAAAAAAAATTTAAAAATATCTTTCCATGCTTCCATGATTCATTTTCTTTCCCTTCTCTCTTCCCCCCCCCCCAGAGCCAACAAGCCATTCCACTAGGTTGAACAATTGTTATCTTGAGACCCAAGTTAACTTGATCTCTATTTCCATGTTATTCATTTTTGCTATTAAAGCCTAACCCCCAAATCACATACTCATATATACATGTGATAAGCGATGTCATGTTTTGCTTTTGCATTTCTACTCCCATAGTTCTTTCTCTCCACATAGATAGCATTCTTTCCCATATGTCCTTCAGGAGTGTCCTGGCTTGTTGCATTGGTATGCATTTGCATGCATGCTGCTAGTAGCAAAATCCATTACATTGGATTGTTCCACAATGTTTTACTTTCTGTATACAATATTTTCCTGGTTCTGCTCATTTCACTCTGCATCAGTTCATTAAAGTTCTCCCAGTTCTTATAAAATTCCTCCAGTTCATTATTCCTTTTAGCACAATAGTATTCTATACCCATCAGATACCACAATTTATTCAGCCATTCCCTAATCGAAGGGCATCCCCTCATTTTCCAATTTTTTCCACCACAAAGAGCTTGGCTATGTATATTTTTATACAAGCATTTTTCCTTAATATCTCTTTGGGGTACAAACCTAGTAGTGATATTTCTGGATCAAACTTACCTTCTGTCTTAGAATCAATACCGTGTATTGGCTCCAAAGCAGAAGAGTGGTAAGGGCTAGGCAATAGGGATAAAATGACTTGGCCAGAGTCACACAGCTAGAAGGTGTCTGAGGTCAGATTTGAACCCAGGACTTCTCATCTCTGGACCTGACTTTCAATCCACTGAACTACCTAGCTGCTCGGTCTTAGGGGTTTTAAATTGTAAACCTTAAAATTTCTTAGACTTATGAATGTTGGAAATTTCCCCATTGGGAAATCTCATACTGGAAAAAATTTCCTACTGATAGTAAGAACCCCCTTGGCATGGGAGGATCCTTCTCCTCCCTACTTGGGACTGCTTTAGGACAGAAACCTTTTGCTGAACAATGGAAAGGGCTTTGACCTATGCTTAAGCATAGAACAGGAAGTTCTTTGAGTCATTATTGATTTTAGAATTGATACAATAGAGATACTTGGAATGACAGAACCACGTCTTGGAAAATACAATTTCCACCCTACTTAGAGTAACAGGATTTAGGAAGGGCTGCAGCAAAGGATCAAGATTTAATTATTTGAGAATATGACCTTCAACAGACATGTGCAAAGGGGCAGACCTCTGGGTGGTCCTGGGTTAAGCTAGAGCCACCATTGGCACAGGGAAGACATGGACAGTGATTGGTAGATGTGAGAACTGAGGGGAGGGAACTTGGATGGTTTCCTTAAAGATGGCGTGGCTGAGGAGAGGAGGAGGTTCGAGAGGTTTTGCTCTGAGAGGTGGTGCTCTGAGAAGTTTTGCTCTGAAGGAGGCTGGAGGTGGAGGCCTCTGAGACTGTTTCTCCATTTTGGTCACGTGAGTGATAGGGACTGATCTCCTTTCTTTGCCTCAGCTATCTAAGGGCTTGGGTCTTTTGGCCCAGCCCAAACAGAGGGGGTGTTTAAGCCCTATTCCCTTCTCTCCCCTTTCTCTCTCTCTCTCTCTCTCTCTCTCTCTCTCTCTCTCTCTCTCTCTCTCTCTCTCTCATACCTTTCTTCTTCCTGTTTGTAATTAAAAACTCCATAAAAGGTTGACTGCTGACTTGAGTTTTCATTTAGGAATTACATAGCTGAATTCCTTGGCGACCTTAAATTAATATATATCAGTCTTTTAAAGTGATTTCCTTGTCACAAAATGCAAAACAAAGGATGTAATATAAATAGAGGAGTGTATATTTGAGTCTAGAGGCCATAGTGGCCACTGAAGTTTGTCAGGGGGAAGGAGTGAAGATATCAGAACTATACTTTAGAAAAATTACTTTGGCAGCTATGTGAAAGACTATGTGGAAGAATCTTAAGAGATGGAGACCAAATAGGAAGCTTCTCTGCTACTACTGTGTCCTTGGGCACCAAGTACTCTGGGTCCCAGCTTCTTCTCTGAAACATGATGGCATTGACTAGATGACATCTTAGGCTCCTTGAAGTTCTAAATCAATGGTTCTATTATTCTTTAATGTAGAATTAACACACACCATGTGAAGTCATTAGAATGGTATGTGGAATGAAGACCAAGCCTTTGAGGCACATGAGAGTGACCATTTCAGAGAGGTTGATCCCCTGCAAGGAGAGGAAAATGGAAATATTGACAAATGAGGGGTGTCTGTCAAAATCTGGAGCAAGCTGCTCCAGGAAATTGTGACTACCCTGTTACTGAATGCCAAGAGGGTAGGAGTATGGAGCAGAAGCAGTTCTCTGCAATTGGTTTCAGAACATGCCTTTCTTTTGATCTCTTGGAAGATTGGTGATGGACTAAAGGTGCTGAATGAGACATCCATTTTTTGTCACAAGCAATGGGTGGATTTGTTTTTGCTAGGTTACTTGTGTGTTACAAGGGAAGGCTTTTTATATTGGGGGTGGGTGAGAGTGAATGTAGGAGGCAGCAAGGTGGCTCAGTGGATAAAAGGATTGGCCTGGAGTCAGAAAGACCTGAGTTCACATCTTACTTCAGATACATCCTAGCCTGGGCAAGGCATATAAGCTCTGACTGTCCATCAAAAGGATCCATTGGAGAAGGAAATGGCAAACTTTTCCAGTTTCCTTGCCAAGAAAACCCCATCAATAGCTGTGGTTCATGAAGTCACAAAGAAAGGGATAGGATTTAACAAAAAAGAAAGGGAGTGATAGTGAGGGAGGACAGAAAAGCAGACTTCTAAATCTCTGGCAGTTTTGTCACTACTGTGTTAAATTTGATTTCTACTTAAGTAATTGGACCTACCAGATTGATGTTGTCATATATAGCTTCCTTCATGCCCCTGTTCCTTAGGTATAGAAAGGTTTGTGTTTGTTCACATTCCTCAAATGCATAAAAAAAATGAAATTAAAAAAAGAAACATGCTTTTAGGAAAAGTCCTAAACCATCATCTTGGGCACTCTTCATTCTGCCCAGCCCTCTTGAGAAGGGAGAAGTTGCTTCCTGGTGGGAATATTTAGCTTTTCACTGGGGACAGCCAGATGGAGGTAGGCTAAGGTGCTAAGGCCTGCTGTTAAGGAATCTTACCCAAATCTGCATGGACAAGGAGGAGGAGCACCCTGGATTTGAGGAACCGTTTATCCCTTTGGGAGCTCTTGTTCTTGACCTGGGTGCCTTCTGTGAGGTTGGGGAGGGCTGGTTCACTGCACCTGTATATATATGCTAACCGAATGTTTATTCATATCCCTTTGCCTAGAGTTTGTTTATATATAGTAAAACATGAGAGCTTTGCTTGGTGTTGCTTTATTTTGACTCTTTGCTTCATTCATTCCAGATCTGAAGCTTGCGTTTGGGGCCAGGTTGCACCTGGCCTAAGAAAACATACTTTCATCTGTTCCTGGTCACGTATCAATTAAGAAGCCGTGTACAGGAAGCTGTTTCCTTGAGTTTTTCTCAGACTAAATATAGGATATACTCTAATAATGAGGGCAAAAGAGAACATTTTGATTAACTTTTGTTATTTTTTGCTAAAAGATTATTAAAGAAAAATTTCTCAAAGGCTGTGTGGTAGAATGGCCAGGGGTCTGTTCTATAAGTGATCCCTTTAAGGTTGTAGTTCTAATCTTGGCCTTATCTGACAATGTTTTCAATATTAGATAGAACCCAAATGGGCTTAAATCTTCTCCCTGAAAAATGCTACCTCTTGTGACAACAACAATATCCAGCATTTAGAGAGTGTTTTAAGATTTATGAAGTAGTTTACAGATATTATTTTGTCTTACCATTTGACCTGCCTGGAATGGAGATGCTATTATTAACCTTATTTTACAGATGAGGAAACCGAGGCAGACTATGGGTAAATGACTTGCCCAGGGTTAAAAAGTTAATAAAAAGTGAGAATTGAACTTTAGTCTTTTTGACTCCAGGTCCAGAATTCTATCCTCTGTAGCATCTAACTACCACAATTGTTCTTAATATTGTTATCCTAATAATTTGTTTTAAATAAGGAAGGAGGTCAATTGAATAATCAATTAGTTACTCCACCCTATCTAAATTAAGGGATTAAAATGTTTTTCCCTGATGCCTTAAACACACTGAATGCATCTTAATTGACTCAAACAACTCAAAGGCATAACAAGTAAGAAAAGGCCTTGATAAATTTCAATCCCTTTCAGGTTCCATTCAAGGAACTGGATCAGAACAAGGAACAGATCAACTGAAGAAATTTGATCAGGAATAGGGTAGTGTAGGACTTGGGAGATACAGATGCCAGCCAACAGTGAATGCCATTCTAACTAAGAACCCAGAAGATTAAGTTGTTCAGGGTAGGGGAAAAGGAAGCACTGGCTTGACGTTGGCATCCTCTGTCCTTTATGCATTTTTTGACCAGAAAAAAACCTTGAAAACTTTGGAGGTCTAGATGAGGAGTTCCCATTTCCCTAGGCATATCTAAGAAGCATCCCTGGATCAAGGGAGGACAGTGTCTACATTAGGAGCCAGAATAGCTATGGTAAGAGTTTAAATTTAAGTTTTATGCTAAATATGAGAATTCTAAAATAATATTGTGGTCACCAATTTAAAAATATTGTAGCTTAAGTCAAAATGACTTTTAGCAGCTTTATTTAGAAAGAGGTGGAAAGAGTGAAAGTAGAAAACTGTAGATAAAGAGACAGATTCTAATAAACCTACCAACCCTTCTCTTGAGAAGTGAGGCTCAGCCTTGGCAGGGCTTCCCCAAGACTCTCTCCATGTGGATTTCCTAGTAATGCTCAGCCAGAAGTCCTGGTGGTATCTTCAGCCAGGCTTCCACCAATGCAACCTCCTTCAAAGCCAAAGCAGGAATCTTAGCCATTTACTATATTAAAAAAATTAAGACTTTCAGTATTGAGAGGGAGAAAGAGTGGGGTCCCCCCTTTACAAATTGGGGTGCAGGGGAGACAACAGATGTAATGAGTTGGCTCAGAGAGAGGAGAGGGGGTTTGAAGATTTCCCCCCTTCTGCCTTCCCTCCTTAGCTAAAGCTGCTCTCCCCAAATCGCTCTTGTCCCTCTTGTCCCACCCCCCCTCCACTACTTGAGACCCTTGATCTGTTTACTCACACTCAGCTTGGGGAACAGATAACTTTTAATGTCAACTCAATCAGGTAATACGAAAGGAATAACAGGCAGGGGAGAAATGGGAAAAGGAAAGTGGGGAAAGGGGTCCCTGTCTCTATCTAAACCCTTTTCCCTCCTTCCTTGAGTTTTGGGGGAACTCAGGTCTTGACAACCTGAACTCCCTGGGAAACAGAAGCTGAGGTAAAGTCTGCTCAGGTTTCTCTTCAGAAAGTCCCTTCAATTGGAAAATGTTGGGGGGAAGGATTTCCAGTCACCAGAAGGAAAAGTGGATAACCCTCTGGAGAAAGTCTTTTTCTAACTTCTCTCTTTGGCTTCTCAAGACTGAGAGCCTCTCCTCTAACAGCCAGAGTCTTCTCCTCAAAATTCCCAACTCCTGGGGCTCCTCCCCCATCAAGGTGATCAATTTCATACACTCTTCAGCCTGGCGCTTTTCTTATGTGCCACCCTCTGTCACAAATCCTCCATTTTCTGTTGTTCGAGTGGCGCCACCCTGGCCCATGCCAGTTA
Source organism: Monodelphis domestica (assembly GCF_027887165.1). Classification (NCBI taxonomy): domain Eukaryota; kingdom Metazoa; phylum Chordata; class Mammalia; order Didelphimorphia; family Didelphidae; genus Monodelphis; species Monodelphis domestica. The sequence goes on along the minus strand of NC_077232.1, from coordinate 308,402,718 downwards.
CTTACCTTCTACGTCTGTACTAATCTATCTGTGTTACTAGTTGTTCCCATCTAACCTCCCCCCTCCCAAAATAATAAATCTTATCTTAACCTGTCCATTTGCTAATCTAAGTTCCTATCCTATGCTAAGACTGTGTTGTGGGAAGAGGGTTAGGATTATGTGCCAACAAAATTTTTATAATATAGCAATTTCTTAATACAAAGGTCATTCCTATTGCAATCGATATAAAATTTAACTTAAATAAATTGAACTATCCTATACATTATGTAATACTAATTCCAATGTAACATAACATTAACATTTATAGGTATATATATATATATATATATATATATATATATATATATATATATATATTAACTTGTATCTAAATGAAACCTGATTTATTCTGTCCCTATGTTACCTCTCTAGTTACAGCATTCCTTTTCCACCCTAAACTATTTTGTCCCTGTCTATTAATGGTTAGTATTTTAACTCTTTTGTTTCTATCTATATTACTGGATTAGATCATTATTATGTTACATATATACATGTCAGTTATTTATACACAATTACATATGACATATGTTATTTATATACATCCTCTGATAGTAGAGATTTATTTACAGATATACAATTTATCTTAGCCACTTACTCCAAATGCCAGGAATATCTGGAACCAATCTTCTAATCTTTCCAGAAGCCAGGAAAGGGCGGTTAAGATGGCGGCTTAGAGAAAGCTGAAGTTCAGATCTCCAGAAAACCCTTCCCGACCGATCTCAAACTAGAAGCTCCTAAGGCGCCGAAATTCAAAACGATCAACAGCACAGACCCTGGGAACCCTCCTCCTGGACCTGGACCCGGTTCAAAAGGTACGGCTCCCCTTAAAAGCCAGAACCCGAGATCACTCGGACCTCAGGGGTAGGAGCGCAGAGTCCAAGGCTCCCGGAAGCGGCAGCCGCGCCGGGCTCAGAGAGCAGGGTCTGAGGAACAACAACCCTCAGGGTCTTCTACCCAAGTCCCAGTCCGGGTGAAAGTTACTGCCTGGGGCTTCCGCTGCAGAGAGCCCTTTGGTCCGGGGGAAAGTTACTGCCTGGGGCCTCCACTGCAGAGAGCTGGTCAAAACAACAGCAACCCTCAGGGCGGGCAAGACAGCCTCACGGGCTGGATCCTGCTATCCAAGTCTCAGTGAAAGTCTGTGCTCTCGGAGCTTGGGGAAGCGGCAGCCCATCCCCCCGCAGGCCGACGAAACAGCCTCACGGCCAGCGATTCTGAAGGCAACTTCCGGAAATCGAGCCAGGGGGAGAGTGTGGCCTCGTGGTCCGACCCTTCCATTCCAGTTCCAGTGAGGCATATTCAGTTTAACCCAGGGAAAGCTCATAGAACTATCTGCCCAGGACTAAAGCCCCTGAACACCAGAAAGAGACAAGAAAAACTAATCCTCCACATTCAGAAATGGCAAACTCCACAGAACCACAGAAGCCCCAAAATACCAAGAAAAATAAGAAGAAAGGGGCGACTTTGGACACATTCTATGGAGCCAAAATACAAAATACAGAGCAGACAGAAGATAATATAAAAGAAAATGCTCCAAAACCTTCCAAAGGAAATGGAAACTCTCCACAAACCTATGAAGAATTTGAATCAGAAATGACCAAAAAGATGGAAGCCTTCTGGGAGGAAAAGTTGGAAATAATGCAAAAGAAATTCACGCATCTACAAAACCAGTTTGACCAAACTGTAAAAGAAAACCAGGCTTTAAAGGCCAGAATCAGGCAGCTGGAAGACAATGATCGTGTAAAAGAGCAAGAATCAATAAAGCAAAGCCAAAATACCAAGAAATTAGAAGAGAACATAAAATATCTCACCGACAAGGTGATAGATCTGGAAAATAGGGGGAGAAGGGATAATTTAAGAATAATTGGACTCCCAGATAAGCCAGAAATAAACACCAAACTGGACATGGTGATACAAGATATAATCAAAGAAAATTGCCCAGAGATTCTAGAACAAGGGGGCAATACATCCACTGACAGAGCTCACAGAACACCTTCTACACTAAACCCCCAAAAGACAACTCCCAGGAATGTAATTGCCAAATTCCAAAGCTATCAAACAAAAGAAAAAATCCTACAGGAAGCCAGAAAAAGACAATTTAGATATAAAGGAATGCCAATCAGGGTCACCCAAGACCTTGCAAGTTCTACTCTGAATGATCGTAAGGCATGGAACATGATCTTCAGAAAGGCCAGAGAGCTGGGTCTCCAACCAAGAATCAGCTACCCAGCAAAACTGACTATATACTTCCAAGGGAAAGTATGGGCATTCAACAAAATAGAAGACTTCCAACTTTTTGCAAAGAAAAGACCAGAGCTCTGTGGAAAGTTTGATACCGAAAATCAAAGAGCAAGGAATACCTGAAAAGGTAAATATTAAGGAAAGGGGAAAAATGTTATCTTCTTTTACTCAAACTCTCTTCTATAAGGACTACATTTATATCAACCTATGTATACTAATATGTGGGGAAAATGTAATGTATAAATAGGGGGTAAAGAAAGACCAAATAGAATAATGGTTCTCACACAAAGATTCACAGGGGAAGGGGAGGGGAAGAAAACTCCTATAAGAAGGAGAGGAAGAGGGGGGGGGGTTTACTTAAACCTCAATCTCAGGGAAATCAACTCTGAGAGGGAAAAACATCCAGATCCATTGGGATCTTGAATTCTATCTTACCCAACAAGGGTAAGGAGAAGGGAAAACCAAGGGGGGGAGGGGGAGAGGGAGAACAAAAAGGGAGGGAAAGAGAGGGGGGAAGGGGAGGGAACAAAAAGGGAGGGACTAAAAAGGGAAACATCAAGGGAGGGGACAAGGGGGACTGATTCAAAGTAAATCACTGGACTAAAAGGTAGAGCCGAAGAAGAAAAGGTTAGAATTAGGGAAGGCAATCAAAATGCCAGGGAGTCCACAAATGACAATCATAACTTTGAACGTGAATGGGATGAACTCACCCATAAAACGTAGACGAATAGCAGAATGGATTAGAATCCAAAACCCTACCATATGTTGTCTTCAAGAAACACACATGAGGCGGGTTGACACCCACAAGGTCAGAATTAAAGGATGGAGTAAGACCTTCTGGGCCTCAACTGATAGAAAGAAGGCAGGAGTGGTAATCATGATATCTGATAAAGCCAATGCAAAAATAGACCTGATCAAAAGGGATAGGGAAGGTAATTATATTTTGTTAAAAGGGACTCTAGACAATGAGGAAATATCATTAATCAACATGTATGCACCAAATAATATAGCACCCAAATTTCTAATGGAGAAACTAGGAGAATTGAAGGAAGAAATAGACAATAAAACCATACTAGTGGGAGACTTAAACCAACCATTATCAAATTTAGATAAATCAAATCAAAAAATAAATAAGAAAGAGGTAAAAGAAGTGAATGAAATCTTAGAAAAATTAGAATTAATAGACATATGGAGAAAAATAAATAGGGATAAAAAGGAATACACCTTCTTCTCAGCACCACATGGCACATTCACAAAAATTGACCATACATTAGGTCACAGAAACATAGCACACAAATGCAAAAAAGCAGAAATAATGAATGCAGCCTTCTCAGATCACAAGGCAATAAAAATAATGATTAGTAATGGTACATGGAAAACCAAATCTAAAACCAATTGGAAATTAAACAATATGATACTCCAAAACCGTTTAGCTAAAGAAGAAATCATAGAAACAATTAATAATTTCATCAAGGAAAATGACAATGGCGAAACATCCTTTCAAACCTTTTGGGATGCAGCCAAAGCGGTAATCAGAGGCAAATTCATATCCCTGAAAGCTCATATTAACAAACAAGGGAGAGCAGAGATCAATCAATTGGAAATGCAATTGAAAAAACTCGAAAGCGATCAAATTAAAAACCCCCAGCAGAAAACCAAATTAGAAATCCTAAAAATTAAGGGAGAAATTAATAAAATCGAAAGTGATAGAACTATTGATTTAATAAATAAGACAAGAAGCTGGTACTTTGAAAAAACAAACAAAATAGACAAAGTACTGGTCAATCTAATTAAAAAAAGGAAGGAAGAAAAGCAAATTCACAGCATTAAAGATGAAAAGGGGGACAGCACCTCCAATGAGGAGGAAATTAAGGCAATCATTAGAAATTACTTTGCCCAATTATATGGCAATAAATACACCAATTTAGGAGAAATGGATGAATATATACAAAAATACAAACTGCCTAGACTAACAGAAGAGGAAATAGAATTCTTAAATAATCCCATATCAGAAACTGAAATCCATCAAGCCATCAAAGAACTTCCTAAGAAAAAATCCCCAGGGCCTGATGGATTCACCTGTGAATTCTATCAAACATTCAGAGAACAGTTGACCCCAATACTATACAAACTATTTGACATAATAAGCAAAGAGGGAGTTCTACCAAACTCCTTTTACGACACAAACATGGTACTGATTCCAAAACCAGGCAGGTCAAAAACAGAGAAAGAAAACTATAGACCAATCTCCCTAATGAATATAGATGCAAAAATTTTAAATAGGATACTAGCAAAAAGACTCCAGCAAGTGATCAGAAGGATCATTCACCATGATCAAGTAGGATTCATACCAGGGATGCAGGGCTGGTTCAACATTAGGAAAACCATCCACATAATTGACCACATCAACAAGCAAACTAGCAAGAACCACATGATTATCTCAATAGATGCAGAAAAAGCCTTTGATAAAATACAACACCCATTCCTATTAAAAACACTAGAAAGCATAGGAATAGAAGGGTCATTCCTAAAAATAATAAACAGTATATATCTAAAACCATCAGCTAATATCATTTGCAATGGGGATAAACTAGATGCATTCCCAATAAGATCAGGAGTGAAACAAGGATGCCCATTATCACCTCTATTATTTGACATCGTACTAGAAACACTAGCAGTAGCAATTAGAGAAGATAAAGAAATTGAAGGTATCAGAATAGGCAAGGAGGAGACCAAGTTATCACTCTTTGCGGATGACATGATGGTCTACTTAAAGAATCCTAGAGATTCAACCAAAAAGCTAATTGAAATAATCAACAACTTTAGCAAAGTTGCAGGATACAAAATAAACCCACATAAATCATCAGCTTTTCTATATATCTCCAACACAGCTCAGCAGCAAGAACTAGAAAGAGAAATCCCATTCAAAATCACCTTAGACAAAATAAAATACCTAGGAATCTATCTCCCAAGACAAACACAGGAACTATATGAACACAACTACAAAACACTCGCCACACAACTAAAACTAGACTTGAACAATTGGAAAAACATTAACTGCTCATGGATAGGACGAGCCAATATAATAAAAATGACCATCCTACCCAAACTTATTTATCTATTTAGTGCCATACCCATTGAACTACCAAAATACTTCTTCACTGATTTAGAAAAAACCATAACAAAGTTCATTTGGAAGAACAAAAGATCAAGGATATCCAGGGAATTAATGAAAAAAAACACATATGATGGGGGCCTTGCAGTCCCTGACCTAAAACTATATTACAAAGCAGCAGTCATCAAAACAATTTGGTACTGGCTAAGAAACAGAAAGGAAGATCAGTGGAATAGACTGGGGGAAAACGACCTCAGCAAGACAGTATACGATAAACCCAAAGATCCCAGCTTTTGGGACAAAAATCCACTATTCGATAAAAACTGCTGGGAAAATTGGAAGACAGTGTGGGAGAGACTAGGAATAGATCAACACCTCACACCCTACACCAAGATAAATTCAAAATGGGTGAGTGACTTAAACATAAAGATGGAAACCATAAGTAAATTGGGTAAACACAGAATAGTATACATGTCAGACCTTTGGGAGGGGAAAGGCTTTAAAACCAAGCAAGATATAGAAAGAATCACAAAATGTAAAATAAATAATTTTGACTACATCAAACTAAAAAGCTTTTGTACAAACAAAACCAATATAACTAAAATCAGAAGGGAAACAACAAATTGGGAAAAAATCTTCATAGAAACCTCTGACAAAGGTTTAATTACTCATATTTATAATGAGCTAAATCAATTGTACAAAAAATCAAGCCATTCTCCAATTGATAAATGGGCAAGGGAAATGGATAGGCAGTTCTCAGATAAAGAAATCAAAACTATTAACAAGCACATGAAGAAGTGTTCTACATCTCTTATAATCAGAGAGATGCAAATCAAAACAACTCTGAGGTATCACCTCACACCTAGCAGATTGGCTAACATAACAGCAAAGGAAAGTAATGAATGCTGGAGGGGATGTGGCAAAGTAGGGACATTAATTCATTGCTGGTGGAGTTGTGAACTGATCCAACCATTTTGGAGGGCAATTTGGAACTATGCCCAAAGGGCGACAAAAGAATATCTACCCTTTGACCCAGCCATAGCACTGCTGGGTCTGTACCCCAAAGAGATAATGGACACAAAGACTTGTACAAAAATATTCATAGCTGCGCTCTTTGTGGTGGCCAACAACTGGAAAACGAGGGGATGCCCATCAATTGGGGAATGGCTGAACAAACTGTGGTATATGTTGGTGATGGAATACTATTGTGCTCAAAGGAATAATAAAGTGGAGAAGTTCCATGGAGACTGGAACAACCTCCAGGAAGTGATGCAGAGCGAGAGGAGCAGAACCAGGAGAACATTGTACACAGAGACTAATACACTGTGGTATAATCGAACGTAATGGACTTCTCCATTAGGGGCGGTGTAATGTCCCTGAACAACTTTCAGGGATCCAGGAGAAAAAAAACACCATTCATAAGCAAAGGATAAACTATGGGAGTGGAAACACCGAGAAAAAGCAACTGCCTGAATACAGAGGTTGAGGGGACATGACTGAGGATAGACTCTAAATGAACACTCTAATGCAAATACTATCAACAAAGCAATGGGTTCAAATCAAGAAAACATCTAATGCCCAGTGGACTTACGCGTCGGCTATGGGGGGTGGGGGGGAGGAAAAGAAAATGATCTATGTCTTTAACGAATAATGCTTGGAAATGATCAAATAAAATATATTAAAAAAAAAAAAAAAGAAGCCAGGAAAGGAATGCCTCTAGACTATGCTGGTCTCTTCTTTTATCCTTCTTTTTTGTATTACTTCCGGTCACTCCTCCTCTTCACAGAAACCAATGGCAGTCTTTCAATTTGCTTATCACTACCCAAGGGGGGGTAATTTAATAGGGGATAATAGAGGCATCACTCTATTAAGTGACTTGTGAACTCTCATACTTCATGGAAAGTAGGGGTGCTTTAAATTTTTTATTGGATTAGCTAAAAATAGACAAGGGGAGAGTTAAACCTATCTTCACACTATACATATGCAGCTCTAAAGTCTTAAGGATATACATCTTATTTCTACAACCATTGCTGTCATTAATTTCATACTTAGATATAATTTATAGTGTTTATATTAATTTATAAACTTTTATAACAATTTCCAATGACTTCAAGGTGTACATATTAAAAATATTCATATATTCAGCCCATTTCCTACACATATATGTATTTCTTGTTTTGGTGGCCAGTCATACCTGCAGTGATGCCTTTCTAATAGGTGGGGTTTTTGGTCTGGGCCTCAGTCATTGAACCCTTCTTAGTCTGGGTCTGAGAATCCAATGAAATAAAACACTTGTAGGCCATTACACATTTAATATGAAGAGATCTTCTTATGGATAGCATAGAAAGGAGGCTTAATAAGGATATCCTGTTTAGCTGAAGTAGTTGGGCCCTTCCAGTCTCCATCCTAAAATACATCTGGTCAGCCAGGTATGGTGATGACTAAGGCAGTCATGAGACATCAGGGAAGTCTGAAACGCTTTCTTTCTATTTTTAAAGTTCCTTTAGGTCCCCAGGAAGCCACTGTAATAGGATCTGAAGTCCTTAGGAAATCCTGTCAACTGTGAAGTGCCTTGAACCCTAACCTCTGGGGTCAGTCAAGTATTAGAGATAAATTTCTTGCCTTTTAGGGAAAGAACAAACCAACCCTACATAGCAAGGGGTGGGGATCCTTGGAAAGTATTGATACTGTCTCTTAGGGTATTTGGTATTTCTGCTCTCTTCCAATATGTCTTGCCTTCTGGTAGTACCAAACCATGAAGGAGGGCTGCTTTACTCTGCTGTCTTAAGAATCAGACTAATCATCAGAATAGTTTTAAGTAGGGACAACCAAAAACATTGAAACGTCAGTTATTTTTTTAATTCTTAGCAACAGCTTCATCACACTGCCTGGAGTGCTAAACTAATCAGTTATATCTCTGGATCCTAATTGTCCAGAATTGTAGAGTTTCTTCAAGACATCTATATCTAATGTGGGAGTCTCAGATCACATGTAGTCTCCAATGCACATCACTCTCAATATCATTCTATTGGATTCCTCTATCTCTCCAATAAAGATGAGTTGGGCTTGCATTGTCATCCCATCACCACCATCAACTACAGCAGAAACAGCAGTATCACATCATCATCATTATCTTCATCATCTGATGGCAGCTAGATAGAATAACAGAAAGAGGGCTAGCTAGGGAGATGGGCAGATCCGAGTTCAAATTCTTCCTTAGACATTAAGTATCTGTGTAACCCTTAGTGGATTACTTTAAATGTCTCTCAGCCCAAGTTTCCTTATGAAATGGGGTTAATAGTAGCACAGGGTTGTTGTGTGGGTCAAATGAGATTATGTATAAAGTGTTTTGCAGTCTTTCAAAAGCTATATACGTGTGAGTTATTTTCATCATTACTATAGTGATCATTTTTCAAATGTAACAATGCAGAAACATCATCTACTAAGTCATCAAAATTTCTGTTGCTCAAGGAAGTATAGACACTAGCTAAATCTAAGACTATAAGGTACCAAAGGATAAGCTTGAAGTATGACCCACTTCAACAAACTCATGAGGGTATTAGAGGATGTCAAAGTGCACAGAACACTGGTCCCTGGTCCCAAAGTCCGGAAAACCTGAGTTCAAGTCTTACTGCAGACTCTGACTAGTTGTTTGATCCTGGACAAATCGTTTTGCTTCTGCCTACTTAGGTTTCCTTAAGTGTAAAATGATATTAAGATTAGCACCTACTTCACAGGGTTGTTGTAAGAATAAAATGAGTTGTAAAGGGCTTCTCAAACCTTAAAGAGCTATGTAAATGCTAGTTATTATCATTGTTGTTGTTAGTCAACATCCATTAAAGGAAGACACTGGATAGACACTGGAGATGCTGAGACAAAATCCAAACAGTCTCTAATCTCAAGGAGTCTCAGCTTCTCTTGAAAATTACTTCAATTTGAAATGGAAGTCAAGGTGTCAGGGTCAGGTAACCATGGAAAAATGTTTCAAAAATTAAAAAATTAAAATTGATTAGTGTGACATCTCCTAGTAGAAACTCCTTCTGTAAATACTGATCTCCTCCTCCTCTACTATTCAGAAATTTTACTGGATTCTCCATAATTGTCTGGCTTGTATTTGCCAGACATAGAGCCTCATCTTCAAATTTCTTAACTCACAGAATCATTGCCTTTGCTCTTCCATTTTAGGATTCTCAATATCTTTACAGATTCATTGCATTGATGGATATGGCTTCTTGTTTATTCAGATGGCCACACATTCTGTTGAACTACTGAAGTGATTATAATATAGGGAAGAGAATACTTTGCAAAATTACTGAAATAAAAATGGGTCCTTCGCTTATTTTCCCTCACTTAATTTTATTCTAAAATCTGAACATATATTTGGCCATGTATTTATTTATCAATATTTAAGAATAGGACCTTTCCTACTTCTAATGTCTAGATCACCAAGTAATTCTGAAAGGACACGTGATCATTTACTTCTACAGACTTGTCCTTCATGATCAAGGAAAAACAACAATCCTAATTCAAATCTGCATGCCAAGAAAAAAACTGGGCCCATTGCTATGTCTTTATTCTGTTATTTTGGTCAATGCTTCCATGACACTTGAGAGAAGCTGATAGGTTTGTAACATTTAACCAAGGAGGGAGTTTGGGAGGGGGAACTGATTTATATCTTTGGGATTTTGCAAGATTAGACTCTCTTGTTTACTTTTATAGTTTTGGCTTCTCTAGGTCCCCTTAACTGCAAAGCTGGAAAGGAGTGTTGGGGGATGGTTTTCTATGGTTTAACAAGGACAAGGCTCTGTTGTGGTGCCAGCTGTTCACAGCAACCCAGATGTTCTTTCCCAGCTATAAGATATATATGTATATATATATATATATATATATATATATATATATATATATATATTTTTTTTTTTTTTTACAGAGCAAAAGAAGCAACTATTTTTATTTTTTTTGTAGTTCTGTAGACAGACCAATTAAATTCCAGTTCAGATTAACTGGGTCATGGACAGAGGTTATGTGTTACTATCAAAGTCTTCCTTGTACTGACTATGGTACTTCTTGAAGTGTTCAGTTATACTAAGAAGGTAAAAAACCTTCTCTGGCAAGTTGAGATGCTTTGCCTTTCTCATTAATCTGGTAATTATTTGAGAAAATACTTTTAAAGCTCCTACAGGATGAATCCTATTTAACAAAAGAGTATATTCCAGAGGTCCTACTGGAGGATGCCTTTGATTTTTAATTGTTAATAGTGACTGGGAGGGCAATTAAGGTAAGAAAAGTCTTATAGACACTCAAATCTCTGTCATTGGGGTTTCAGAAACAGTCCACATCAGAGAATAGAATGGGGAATTGTGCTTCCATTCTATCAAAGTAGCTTATAAGAGGCTGTGTGACTTTTTTGGGGGGGAGGCAGGGGACTTCATATGGGTTGAGGACCTATGATTTTTGATTCTCTTTTAATGATATTGAGTAAAGGTATCCAATTAACCACTGCCCAGTCATTGTCCTTGAGCTTACATAGTGATGGAGAAGCAGAATTTTAATAAACGATATTTAAATAATAAGATTGATTCTGTGCCTTTTAAAATTGATCCTTTTTATAATTGATTTTGTCCTGTAACTGCCTAAATTGTGACTCTTTGTCTCTGAATTTAGTTCAGAAATTCAGCTGGCTTGTAATAAGTTCAGTTTAGAAATCCAGTTCTCTTGTTAATCACTGTTCTATTCTTATGTCAAGGAAATCTGTTGCCTTGAAGGACATCTGTTTTGTTATCCGAAGAAGTCTAGTACACTATTTGTAACTTTGCAGGTGGACTCAAACAGTGAATATTTCTTAGTCACACAAAGGAAAGTGGGGTGGGGTTGTGGCTAGCCCAATTTCTAATTAATTACAACTTGTTCCCTACCTACAAAGTCCTGTTCTTTGTTCTGTACTTCCCTAAAAACCATAAAAAGAATATCCATTTCCCACCTTGGAGACTTAGCTTTGCTAGGGAAACTGAAATCTTATTTAGGGGTAAGTTCATACTTTACTAAGATATTGAATGTGCTTGGAATTTTGTGCCTCAGTTTACCTTAATTTCAAATGTAATAGTATGTTTATGATAGATAAAAAGTGGAAGGCTGGTAACTTTAGAGAGAAAGTCTCAAGGGCAGGGTTGAAGAAGGAGGTGTTTAAGGAGTCTTGAAAGGAGCCAAGGAAGTCAAGAGGCAAAGGTGAGGGTAGAGACCATTCTAGAGGAAAGGGTTAGAGGGCATAAGGAGGTGGAAAATGGAGTGCTATGTGTGAGGGAGAGCAAATAGGAGAGTTTAGCTAGAAGGTTGAGTGCCTGGAGGGAGTAAAATGAAAGAAGGTGAAAAAGGTGGGATGGAGTGAGACTGTGAAGACTTTATTTATATACCAAATCAAAGACTTTATACGTGATCCTCAAGATGATAGGTAGTCACTGGAGATAACTTGTTTGAGGAATTAATATGATCTGACCGCTGAGTGTGAGATACACTGGAATAGGGAGAGACTTGAATCCTGGAAATCAGTTAGGAGCTTATTACAATAGTCCAGCATGAGGTAATGAGGTGATGAGAGTCTGAACTAGAGTCGCAGCTATAGGAGTAGCGAGAAGTGTGGATATTCAAGAAATGTCATAAAAACAGACAGTATTTTCCCATGGATTGGATAAGTGGATGAGTGATTTTAAGACTTGGGGAAAGCTCTTTGTGAGATTAAGTAACTAGGCGGATGGTCATGCCCTTGCCGAGGAATAGAAACATTTGGAAGAAATGTGGGTTTTGGGGTGGCAAGGGTGTTTATGGGGGAATCATCCAGTTTGATGTATCCATTCTTCAGTTGCTGATATAGAAATGGACCTTAGAAGAAAGAGAGGCCCAGATATTTAAATATGGCAGACATCTACATAGCTATCACAACTGAATCTATGGGAGTCGATGAAATCCCTAGCAGAGATAGTATCAAGTCAACTATGGGCACAGTGGAGAGTGGGTTAGACTTGGAAAGAAAGAGATCTCAGTCTTTTAGTCATCATTTATTTCATCATTCAACTAGCAATCATTTATCAAGGGTTAATTATGTGCCAGGCACTATGCTATATGTTGGAGATAAAACAAAGCCAAAACCATGGTCCCTGGCTGGCTGGCTTAAAATCCTGCCTCAGACCCTCACTCCCAAGGTTAGCCACATGTATAAAATGAAGGTAACAATAGAACCTTCCCTCTCCCTTAGAGGTTGCTATGAGGAGCACACGTGATAATCTATGTAAAGTTCTTTGTAAATCTTAAAGAGCTATAAAAATGAAAAATAAAGTAATAGCTAACATTCATGTAATGCCAATCAGTGTGCTAAGTGCTATACAGATATTCTTCCATTTGATTAATAGCCATGGGAAGTAGGGGCTATAAAACTCCCATTTTAGAGATGAGGATACTGAAACAAACTGAGGTGACACAGCTAGTAAGTTTCTGAGGTCAGATTTGAATTCAGGTCTTCCTGATTTCAAGTCCATTGAACCACTTAGCTGCCCTTAATATCTGTTATGATTTTAATGATTACAAAGATGAATAGCAACTGAGAAAGCCCACCCAGGTTTGGTTTTCACCTTTGAAACTCATTAACAATGTGTCCTTGGGTGAGTCATTCTCTGAGCCTCAGATTCCTCCTCTATAAAATGTGGATAATAATAGCAACTACCTCCCAGGATTGTTGGGAGTTTCAACAAGAGAACATCTGTAAACCACTTCACAAGCTGTAAAGCTCAATATAAATGTTAATGATGATGATGATGTATGTGTGTCTGTATGGAAGTGAAGGCTCTTTAAAACTGTTAAACAAACATAAGCAATATTGCTGACAAAAAGACTTCATCTCCTAGAAGTCTTGACCTGGAAATTCCAGATTTCCATTTTGAATGACCTGGAGTCCATGGAGTGTTTTGACTAAAAAAGACAGAAAGAGGGCTGGGGGTATGCGTGGAACTTTAATATATTTTAATGTGCTCCTACTGTCAGTGAATACATCTGATTTGCTACCCAGGGAAGCATATTTCAAAGGAACAGTAAGGACCTCCGTACAGTTCTAATTTGTGTCCTTTTCTTTCCAAGTAATTCCTTTGTCACACATTGTCCTTTAGCCTTGAACTTCATTTTACTTTGTAGCATGCCCATTATTCATCAAGGCAACAGGTGATAAATATAGAAGGAAATGTAAATTATTTTCATTAATAATTTATCCTATTCTTTCATCCCTCAACCCCCTACCCCCAGCCATTATCGACCCTTGCTTAAACTAGTGGACCATATGTTGTCATTTTCTTTCAAGTCTTTCCAAGAGCATTTCAAAACAGAAGAGAAAAAGAAGATTGTAAAGTATCATAAGCTCTTGACTTAAATTGTGTTTTCAGACTCAGAATATGAAAAAAGTGATAACTGATTGATTTCATCTGCCATAATTAAAATTTTCCTTTTTGGTAAAGGAAACGAAATAGGTTATTTCTTAAGAGTTTAATTCTTCCAAAGAAGCCCCTGATGTAAATATTTCAATATTACACTAATTTTTCCCCTTCTTTGGAAGTTCTATGCTTTTGTACTTTCATGCATTCATATTCTTAATCAGGTAGATAATCCTTCCATTTTGGGTAGATGCAGGCTACAACTCATTTATGCCTTCCTGCTCTGAACTATTCTTTTTTCCTGTCCTTCTCCTTCATGGAGAATTCATGCCATATCTTAGAAATGTCCTCTGAATATTTTCTTAAAAAATATTTTTCTGAATACCGGTACAACCTTGAAGAACTCTTGTTCATCACCATTTATCTATTGGAAATTTGGAATAGGGTATCATATAGGTTCCTCAAATTCTACTTGTCTGAAAAAAAGTACTCATGATCTTACCCCCACCTTCTGAATTTCTCCATATGTGTTGACCTTTACAACTTGAATTGTTTTCAGGATCGAATAGCATTTTGTTCCTTGTATATATTTTGTATCAGGCTATTTAAAATATGGAAAGATATTACATCATTGTTTGTGTATGGATGTTCCATAAAAGAAAGCAATATATTCTTAATATACTGAGTAAGCATAACCATGCTTCTTTCTTTTCCCAAGTTGCCCTTTTTTCTACTCCAGGCCCCTCCAGATGCATTGTCAGTTCACCAATTGCCCTTTGAAAGTTGCCCTTGGAATTGTATTTACATGCCTTTATTGGACCATAAAGAAAAGTTCCCTGAGAAGTGAAAGCAATTGTTGAGAGATATATACATATTTTCTCATTTGGATTTCATATTCCACCAGAGTAGGACATTTTCTATTCTTGACACATGTGCAAATGCTACAGGAAACAATCAGCTTTGATTTTTGTGGGTTCAATTACGACTCAATAATAAGCTCCACTGCACTTGTAGGTTCTGTGAGAGAGGGTTGAAGACAAACAGGATCAAGGATTAAGGAGAATAAAGGAGACAATGAAGTGTGGTCAGAAGAGAAAGACTCCAGGAGGAAAAGAAGGTACTTCACAAGACAAGGCAAGAATAAGTATAGGTAGTTAAGACAATCCTAGAGTGTAGCTAATTGGTAGAGTGAATTGGTGGGTAAATTGGTGAAATGGTTGGGAGTTTGGGTCAAGGCTAAAAGGGAAGTGAGGAGATATTCTTGAGTCTAAAGAAAGGAAGTTAAATGGAGGTAGTAAGTTACTAAGAAGTGAAAACCAACAGTAGAAGCTTTTTTTTTTTTTCCAGCTGCTTGAGTTTTCAGTTTAATTTCTTAACCAGGGGTTTAAAGAAAAACAAAAACAACTGCAACTGGAAATTCCAACCAACTTGAAAAGCTTAGTGTGCATAGAGGCTAGATGTTTTCTTGTGTCATATGTCAGAAATGGGGCTTCCTTCTAGGTATTAGTTCTCTGGATGACCAATGAATATCCTTCTAACGCTAAAAAATTCTATACTTTTGTGAGGTATTATGCTTTTGTGAGATATCATTTTATAAAAAATTTATCTTCATAAAAACTTTTTTTCTGGGAATAATACCTTCCCAATAATGTATTCTATGCATTTTCAAGATGTTTTAATGTATTAGATCTCATGTATAACAATTTCTTTATGCTGTTCTCCCTCTTTGTATTCTGACTGGTGAATGGAGTCATCGTATGGTGGCTACTACCTCAAGTTTTTGGGATAACAACATGGATGACTAGGACTGTAGCTCAAGAAACCAAGCTAGTGTGTTTTCCATGAAAAATCAACCATGAGACTTAATTAGTTTATAACAAAGGAATTTATTCAAATGTAATAACAAAAATATTATTTATAAAGAATGTATCCATAAACTGGGTGTTTGCTCTCTCAGAGATACAAAAATTGGATATATGAGAAAGTATAAACCCCTTCAACCCAAATGATGAAGTCTTTTATCGTTCTAATAACTTCTCTTCAAATTATAAAGCTAAAATGAAGGTAGAGGATAAGGAAGAAAAAATTTCCCTCTTCCTCTCCCACCAAAAGAATTTGTTTTTCAATGCCACTAAACTCCTAAAATTGATCTCTAAAATTTATCTAGAGTAGGGGTTTAGGCAGGATGGCAGATTAGGGGCAGCTACTCACTTGAACTCTTTTTAACATTCCTCCTATAAACAACTTTAAAATAATGCCTCAAACCAAATTTTGGAGCAGCAGAGCCAACAAGAAGAAGAGGTGAATACATTTAAAAAAAAAAAAGCAGAGGTGAGATATTTGCCAAACTAAGAATACTTAAAAGGTAGGCAGGAAAAGTCTACAACATCAAGGTAGTGGCAACAATAGCCACAGGAGAAGCATCAACAAATTTAGGAGCTCTCAACATAGAGATAATGAGGTTGTTGGACAAATGCTCAAGAAGGTATTATAGGGGACTCTTGACTAGTACTGGGTACAGCTGGCACTGACTGTCATTCCTATTGTTCATACAAAGTCCTGGCTCAAAGTTCTAGGGTAAATACAAGCATAGGTGGTCAATGATAAGAGAGAAGGGTCCCTAGTCAAAGTACAAAAACAGAGAGGAAAACAACTATGTGTGGACCAAGGGAACCAGGAGCCCTTCCTTGGTAAAGGCCAGAGTATGGTCCAGTAGAACAGTGACCCACACCTCTCTTAGGATCACACTAGCTTGGAAGCACCAAAACTTTACAGACTCTTAGAATTAGCTCTGAAAACACTGCCTAACGCTTGGGACATTGCCTCCTAACCCCCAGGTGAGCAGACTCCAATTTTTGCATATAGTTCAAACACAAGAAATAAGTTAAAAAAACAAGTAAGCAATAACAACAACCAAGAATTTAATCATAAAAATCTATTATAGTGGCAAGGAAGACCAACATATGAATTCAGAAGGCGATAGAATGAAAACAGCTACAAAAAAATCTCAAAGAAAAATTCTAATTGGACCAAGCCAGCAAGAATTCCTAGAAGAGTAAAGGAAACATAGAGAAAAAAAATTGGGAAAAAAGAGTTATTCAAGAAAATTATGAGAAGAAAATTAACAGCTTATTTAAAAAGGCACAAAAACATTGAAGAAAATAACAATTTAAAAAACAGAATTTGCCTAATGGCAAAGGAGTCAGAAATATTCACTGAAGAAAAGAAACCCTCAAAAAGCAGAGTTGACTAAATGGAAAAAGAGGCACAAAATCTCACTGAAGAAAATAACTCATTAAAAAGCAGGAGTGCTTGCAAGTGGAAATTAATGACTTTCTGGGAAATCAAGAGATGATAAATACATTTAAAAGAATGAAAATAATAAAAGGAAAGATGAAATGACTCATCAGAAAAACAATAGACATGGAAAATAAAGAGGAGAGAGCTAATTTAAGATTTATTGGACTTGCTGAAGACCCTGATCAAAGAAAGAGTGCTAAATAACTTAAAGACATTATCAAGGAAAACCACTGCAATATCTTAGTTCTAGATGGTAAAATAGAAATCAGAAGAATCAACCTAACATCTCCTGAAACATATCCCAAAATGAAAATTCCCAGGAATATTATAACTAAATTTCAGAAGTTCTCCAGGTCAAAGAGAAGATACTTCAAACAGCAAGAAAAAAAAAAACAATTAAAATATCATGGAGCTACAGCCAGGATCATATGAGATTGAGAAGTTCCTGTTGGATTGAAGAGCTTGGAATTTGATATTCATTACAAGCAAGAATAATCTAACCTATGAAACAATATACTTCTTCTAAGGGAAAATGAATATCTAATGAAAAAAGGACTTTCAAGCATCCCTGAAGAAAAGACCAGAGCTAAATTTAAAAAAAAAATTGACATTAAATACAAGATTCAAGAAAAGCATAAAAAGGCAAGTGTGGAAGAGTTTATGACTATAAGGGACTCGGACTTTTACAGTTTATATTACTATGTGGACATATTATACTTGCAATATAGCAAAATAAACTTTTAAGGGCAGAGAGGGAAAAAGAAGAAAATTAGATGATGATTAATATACAGTTAGTAATCATTATTGTGCATGTGAATGTGAGGAAGAACTCTCCTATAAAACAGAAGCAGATAGCAGAAGGGATTAGAAATAGGATTTCGACAATATGTTGTATACAAGAGACATACTTGAAGGAGAAAGACACATAGAATTAAAAATAGAGGACTGAAGCAGAATCAAATATGTATGGTTCATCTCAGGTTAAAAAAAAAGCAGGGGTAGTAGTCATGATTTTTCACAAAGCAAAAGCAAAAACGATAATTAAAACATAATCAAGGAAACTACATTTTGTTAAAAGGTACCACAGACAATGAAATAATATAAAAAAGTTATAGCATATTTTGAGGATAATGACCAAATTTCTCAAATACGTACTAACTATAGAACTGAGTTAAATTTGTAAAAACTAAGCCATTCCTATATTTATAAATGATCAAAAGATAAAGAGGCAGTTTTGGTAGAAATTAAAGCAATCCATAGTCATATGAAAAAATAATGTTCTAAATCACACAGAAAAGCAAATTAAAATAACTCTGGGTTACCACCTTACACCTTTCATAAATGACAAACAATAAAGGAGATGAAGGGAAAATAAATATGCTGGTGAAGTAGTGAACTGGTCCAAACATTGTGGAAAACAAATTTGGAAATATGCTCAAAAGGCTATAAAAGTATGCATATCTTTTAACCCAGCAATACAACTACTAGCTCTGTATACCAAAAAGATCAAAGTAAAAGAAAAGGACTTATATTTACAAAAATATTTATAGGAGCTATATTTGTGGTAGTAAAGAATTGTAAATCAAAGACATGCTTATTATTTGGGGAATGGCTGACAGGTTGTGGCATATGATTGTGAGAGAATACTATTGTGATATAAGAAATAATGGTGCGGTTGCAGAAAAGCATGCAAAACCCTTATGTTATACTGCAAAGAGATGTGAGAAGAAGAGGATATCATTGTGAATTGCAATAGCAATATTGTAATGGTCAATTGTGAAAGACTTGCTACTTTGATCAATTCAGTTATCTAAGACAATTCTAAAGGACTCATAATGTGGAGAAGAGAGAAATTATAAGAAAATGCAACAAGACAAGAAGCTGGAGATTGATCATCTGTCAATCAAAGGAAAATTCCATTTGGAATGTGACTGGGAAATGGAGGCAAGAGCCAACTGCTTGATTGGATTTGAAGCCTTTGGGGCTTTCTGTATGATTTGAAGGAAGAAGCTGGGTTTATCTCTGGGACTTAGGATAATCAAGTTGGAGGTGACCTGGCTGATTTAAAGGCAGAAGAAGAAAGGCAATAGTCCCTATATCTCTCTCTGACTGGCTCTGTTTCATGCTAGTGACTGAATTGCCATTTCTCTCAATATCCTTCAACCTAAAATTCACTGTAGAAAATAGGGTAAACCCTATCCCTCTTACCTTATCCTCCATCTTTCCTGTTTTCCCCAATAAACCCTTACTTGAGATTTCCTCTAAAGCATCATAGCTCACCCTGAGTGACTTAGAAGGAGGCTGAAGAAGAAGGGGAAAGGGAAGAAGAGGGGAGGAAGGGAGACTGGAAGAGGGAGGAAGGGAAGGTATAGCACTTGCTTAAACATTTTTTTTCTGCTCTCTCTTTTTCACAATAATGAAAAAAATGCTATCTCTAGAGTGATAACTGATAAACTCCGTGTAATTTGAATTTGAAATATAATGGCCCCATTTAATTTTTCTTGCTTTCCCCCCAGATATGGCTAATATGAAAATATGCTTTACATGATTTCATATCTATAATTGATATCACATTACTTGCCTTCTCAGTGGATGTGAGAGGGGTGGAATGGAGGGAGGGAATTTGGAACTTGATGTTTGTAAAAAAAGTGTTAAAGATAAATAATGAATTTTAATCCAAAGATATGGATAATTTGTTTGTTCAGATAACTTAAGCTATTCCTTTCTTGACTCAGTCAGAGAGCTGTTTACTGCTAATTGAAATATTGATCCTAGTAGGGATGGTATTGATGATGTAGAGACACCAAGTTTGATTTGAGTCCTCACTACTTCTCAATGAGATGGGCCTGTGAATCTGCCTCACTAGGACCAGTGCTCTTGTCAGTCTCTCAGACAGGTTTGTAAAAACAGGATAGGGATTTATTTTTGAAAATAAGGTAATATGAAGGAGAGGATAAGGAATAGGATTCCCTAGCTCTAATGAAGTTCTTACTAACCTTCCACCTACTAAAATCTCCTCAGGGTGATTTCTTCTTTTTCTTCCACACTCCCTAGGCCCCAACCTGTGTGTCTAAATTCCCAGGGCTGACTGGCTAACCTGGCTCTACTTAATCCTCCCAGAATATTTTGTAGGATAAAACAGGTCTTCTAGTATCTTCAGGGTGAATCCTTCATGGCAGAGTTCAACCCTAGTTGGGTGAGGCCAACATTGGCTTCTGGCCTTCCCCACACAGACAGTTTGTACAGGCTAGCCCGTCATATCTTCTGAGCAGACAGGAACTTTCAGCATATAGGAACACTTAAGATTTTAAAGCAAGGAAGGATTTTCTCCAATCAGGAACAACAGAGGTAAAGATCTTCAGCTCCAGAGGATAGGAAGCCACATCTCCTCAGGTTCAGAGAGAGAAAGTTCCAGGTCCAGATAGCCCAAGAGACAGGAAAAATGAGAGCCCTGAGCCACCGTTGGTGTTTACTCTTTATCCCCTCTCAGTGTTCCAGAATCCAGCTTCATCAGTTCCTGGCATGAGGCTGGGTCCAGCAAACTTCTCTCTTACCATTTCTCTACTTCCTTCCTTACATAATAAAGTATTGAGGTCACAAAAACCCATCTTTTAGAATTATTTTTTTTAATTCATCTTCAGTCATATTTAACTCTTTATTACACTGTATAGTATTTTCTTGGCAAAGATACTGGTATGGACTGCCATCTTCTCCATTTAATTTTACAGATAGGGAAACTGAGATAAACAGAATTAAGTGACTTGCTTAGAGTCACACAGTTAGTAAATGTCTGAGGTCAGATTTGAACTTAGATCCTCTTGATTCTAGGCTGCGGGGTTTACTCGTTGTCCAATTTAATTTTTCAAACATGTTCAAATAAACTATTTTTGTTTGCTCAGTTGTGTCTCACTTTTCATGATTCCATTTGGGTTTTTCTCAGCAAAGATACTGGTATGATTTGATATTTCCTTCCCCTGCTCATTTTATAGATGAAGAACTGGGACAAACAGGGTTAGATGACTTGTCCAGGTTCATAGCGGTAGTAAGTGTCTGAGGCTAGATTTGAAATCGGAAGAGGAGTCTTCCTGACTCCAAGCTAGGCACTTGATCCTGTGCCACTTAGCTGCTTTAGTTTAATATCTTACATTGACTGAGGTGATGGAGGAACTCTTCCTCACATTTCTTTCTTCAGCAAAGCATTCAAAGAAGGCAAATATTAGTCATTCTTTTCCACACCTAGAAAACTCTGATAATACATATTTTCTAGATTTGGGATTTTTACTTTTTATTTCTATTTTGTCAGTACTCAAATTGTCACTGTTTGCTTTACCTGTGTTCATTTCAGTTGCTACTGTGGAATTTCCCCCCAAACTCATGTTTTATACATCATGGAAGACTATTATTTCACTTTTTAAATAGAATTAATGACAAAACAAAATTTATGACAATGGCATTTAAATGTAATTGTTGAACATATGCTAACGCTCCACAATTATTCTTGAGTTACTTTGGTTTTTAAACAGCTGCATGGATCAGACAGATTATTTCATGGTAATCACCACAAGAATGGTATCGCGAAGTATCAAAGGTATTAAGCTACTTCTAACTTCCTCAAAAAGATTGTTTAAATCTGTGTTTACAGAATTGATGTTTTTATTGCAGTGTGCCACAGTTCATTTGTATCTTGGGGATGCAGTGACAGTGAGGGCAGATTAAGGTTCCCTCCCTGCTTTAAATCAGTAGATTTATTCATTATTCATTAACCCCTCCTTTTAGACCTCCTCCTTAGAATTCAAAGTCATGATTTCTTTGAGTAGTAGTGGTGGAAGGTCTCTACCAAGTCTGATCCAAGCATTTCTTTACAGACTCCCAACATTTTCTCTGCAACTCCCTATCCCATTTGTTTTCCTCGGTACTGTAGGCAGTCCTTTTGTTTCTGAGACTATATAACGTCCTACACCACATATTGTTGAATACATGATTGCTCAGGTTTCAAAAGGATTCAGTACAGGTATGTGAGTGTGCCACAAAGCTCTGTCTTGGGTCCTCTTCCTTCCTCTTTCTATACTATTCCCCTTGGTCATCTCATCAGCTCTCATGGATTCATTGATTATTTTTATGTTGCCGATTCTCAGAATGACTTATCCAACTTGAACCTCTCTGTTGAGCTGCAGATTCACCTCTCCATCTACCTTTTTGGTATCATTACCGGGATGCCCCGTATGTATACGACTGGACTTATCATCTTTCCTCCCAACTGTTTCCTTTTCTATTCCTGTTCATCTTCCCAATCTCTTCGGCTCAAAATATATGTGACTTTCTTTACTCCTTACCTTATCCCTCCTGCCCCACTCTATTCCATAGCCAAACTATTGACAGTCTATTGATTTTATTTCTGTAACATCCTCACATTTTCTTCTCTAACATTGCCATCACTCTAGCACGGTCATAATTGTACAACTGAAATGCCCTGCCATGAGGTTGGGCTGCCTTCCACAATTTTCATTCCTCTTCAATGAAGAAGATTACATTTTAGACCTCTTCCACCATTTCCCTCTATCTAGTGACCATCTTGCATCTCCATCTCCCAGCTCTGGCAATTGTCACTGGCTGTTCCCCAAGAATGGAATGCTCTCCCTCCTCATAGCTGCTTCTTGGCTCCTCTAACTTTCACATCTCAGCTAAAATCCCACCATTTGTAGGAAGCCTTTCCCAATTCCATTCACTTCTAGCCCCTTTCCCTCTAGTGATTATTTCCTATTTATGCTGTGTGTAGCTTTTGTAAATATTGTTTTTTCCCCCTCGTTCTCCCCCTCATCAGGTTGCGATATTTATCGACTCATTCTGGTGAAATAATTTTATGATGTAGGTAGTGAAAATATTGTTATCCCCATTTTGAAGGTGAGCAATCTGAAGTTCAGATAGTTTGACTAATCTGTCCATGAAGCCAGGGATTTATACTCATATCTACTGACTCCAAGTTCAGGGCTCTTACCACTATCCCACACTGCCTTTTGAAACAGCAGGATCATTTTCTCCCAATACCAATCATCCAGGGGGCCAGCCATGTGGCTCAGTGGACTGAGAGTCAGGCCTAGAGATGGAAGGTCCTAGGTTCAAATCTGACCTCAGACACTTCCCAGCTGTGTGACCCTAGACAAGTCACTCGACCCCCATTGTCTAGCCCTTACCACTCTTCTGCCTTGGAACCAAGGCACAGTATTGATTCCAAGATGGAAGGTGAGTGTTTTAAAAAGAAAACATCAGTCAGCCAGGGGGAAATCAGACCAAACTGGATAGTGGCAATTTGGGGTAGTGATTCTTTTACTCAATATTATCAAAGTGGTTTGAATCCACAGGAGGTTCAATAAAGGAGAGAACAGGATACTCTCTTCACTTTGTGGAACGATAGTCTGAAAACAGATCAAAGTGATGCCTCGTAGGTGAATTATAAGCAGGACCCTGGGATTTCAAAGGCTGGTCATGCTGAGTGCAGGCCCTGGAAGAACCTGCCTATCTGAAATGCTTCTATCAGTCAGAAAACATTTACTGTGCCAGGCATTCTGCCAAATCCTGGGGACATGGAGAAAGCCAAAACAGTCTCTGCTCTCAAGGAGCTTCCGCTTTAATAGGGGAGACAATCAATGTAAATATTTATATTGATTATGCAGACAGAAGATAGAAAACAAATAGGGGGAAGTTCCCTTGGGGGGGGGGAGCCTCTAGTGGCTGGAGAGACCAGAAAAGGCTTCCTGCGGAAGATTATGATTGAACTCAGTCTTGAAAGAATCGAGGGATTCTAAGAGGTTCAGGTGAGATGGGCGATGGAGGGGCATGATGGAGGAATAACCAACAGGCCAGATGACTGCATCCAAGAGGGAATGAGGGCAAATCTCACAGAAGAAGGTGGACAAGTGGAAGAGGGCAGGTTGGGAAAAGCTTTAACTGCCTGATAGAGGAGTTTAAAGTTGTTACATTTCCTTCAAAATAAGGCTCCAGGAAGCGTTGTTTAAAAACTAGTTTCATTCAATTTTAAAAGTGTAAAGATGAAAATTTAGGGGAGACGGGGGCAGGTAGAAATCCGTTTCTCTCTGCAAGGAGTATTCTATTTTATGAGGTTTATTAAAGGTTGAGAATTTAAGAATATACAAGTAAGAAAAGGCAGGCGCCAGGTGGGCCAGGAGGCCCACCCAACATTTCACTCACATCATGAGACGCAGCCAGCGGACACAGGAAGTCAAGAGAGCCCCGCCTATGGGGAAGACCCTGAAATAAAATCTTGTTCTCGTCCCAGGCGAGAATTCCGTGAGAGTAGAGGGCATGCTGGGAGCTCGCAAGGACTCCTGGGGAATGGAGTCCAGAGTTCAAATCTCAATTTTACAAAAGGAGATGAGCCTTAGTATTGGCACTGGGGGACAGGTAAGTGCCCACAAGCATGATAGGGATACTGGGAAACTGAAGCACTGAAGATACCTCAGCGGGATTTGAATGCCACAAAAGCTTCTGAAGTGCCTCCTAATGACCTCATTCTGATGACGCAGGCACGAGCTCCGAGACTTGAACAGCCATGTTGGTACAATGTAGACTAGTCAGGACTATCTCAGGTTAGGGAGCCTGCTCTCCAGCAGTCAAGTGACTGACATTTGCACATGATTATGTTTCAATTCAGCTAAACCAAGGTCATCTCTGTTTCTTATGTGTGATGAACAGTTTCTGCTTTGTATCTCCACAATAGTGTGGCCCTGGATTCACTGCCCAAGCACTAGGCACAGTTGTCCCCCGAACGAGCATTCATCTGCCAGGCTGGGCAGGGCCACTGATGAGTCACTGGTATGAGTTCTTTCTCACATCTGAAAACAAGAATAGGCTTTGCCATTTTTATGGCTTTTATTTCTGAAAATTGCCATGTTTTTTCTACCCAGAATTTTATTTATTTTTTATTTTTATTTATTTATTTACTTATTTTCAGACCCTTATCTTCCATCTTGGAATCAATGGTGTGTATTGGCTCCAAGGCAGAAGAGTGGTCAGGGCTAGGCCATGGGGGTCAAGTGACTTGCCCAGGGTCACACAGCTGGGAAGTGTCTGAGATCAGATTTGAACCCAGGACCTCCCGTCTCTAGGCCTGGCTCTCAATCCACTGACCTACCCAGCTGCTCCCTCTACCCAGAATTTTAAAGAAATCTCATAGCAACAGAATTACATCCTATACAATCACTTATTATTATTATTATTATTTTTAAGGCGTTCCATACATATAACAAAAGAAATTCAGGCTTAGAGATGAGACTTAGGTTGGAATAACATTTTGTTTAAAGAGAAAATAGTTCCAGAACAGAACATAACCTACAGAAAACCAGAGTTTATGTTCAAGAGCAAGAGCTGCCATAATGATCCCTGGTGTTTACAGAATGCCGACATGCATGCACATATGCATGCATACATATACACATGAGTGTATATGTAAATCTTGAATCTCAGGTTAGAGAGAAGGTTTAGAAGCTCTAATGAAAGCAAGAAGGGACTTCATGAATCATCTATCTAATTACAGAATAATTATTTCAGAAACCCTCTAACCAGAATTTTATAACCTTTTTGCAGTGATGGATCCATTAGGCAGTCAGGTGAAATCTATCAACTTTTTCTCAGAATGTTTTTTGCTTACATTTATAACAGAAGGAAAGGTTCAATTTCAGTTAGAGGTAAGGGAAAATAAGGTTGTAATTTTCCCCCCAACCAATATCACAGATTCCCTAAAATCTATCCATAGATCCAGATTAAGAACATCTGATTTAGATAGATCTGACTACCTTTTCTCTTGGTCTTCTCCTCCTGAGCATAGGTGACTGAGCCGTGATCACGAGATGGAATGTTTCCAGATTTGGAGTCAATGTCATAACTTTTCGAACACAAGAAAGAGCTCCTTCTCTTCCAGTTGGAATCTACTGGCAGTGGGAGGAATTTATGGCAAATAGAACCTTCTCAAAGAAAGTGATTCCTAACCATTCACTGACTCGCCAAAACATTTGAAATTTGAGAAAGTTGTTCAGACCCAAGGTAATGGCAGAAATGGCTGTTCAGTATAGCCATAAATATTCTGTGATTGATGTTTTATGTATCAACCTCTGGGGTAGTATAAAAGGAGTTATAGATTTCTGTTTCATGCTTAAATTCTTTGTCAGTACAGACTACCTTTTCTGAGTTTGAAGCACTTGGAGGTAGGGAGCACAGAGGGAATAATCATTCATCATACTTGATCTATCTTGTATGCTGAGTGATTTTCTACCTTTTTTGGGGGAAATCATAGATATGACCAAACCCTAACCTTATTATAAGTGATTTTCTGCAGAAGTCCAGAGTAGGAAATAAAAAGATAAGAAATGACCAGAAAAAAAAATGGATGCCTCATTTTAGAGAAAAGGCTCTTCCATTTTTGAACATAATTTATTCATGAGCCCTGAATTGGGAGCCATGAGTGTAACAGAGTGCTCTAGCCCATCTGAGCCACCACTATCTGGTTTTGAATTTAAGTATATATAAAATACCTAGAAATAAATACTAGCCAAAACAAGGCATTATTATAGAATAATACTACTCAACTGGTTAAAATCTGAAATTATTCTTCCTTCACTTTGGCATTTTTTTTTCTTTTTCCAGTTCATTTTCAGTTTTGGGGTGAGTCTGAATGAAAAATAGGAAATTTGGTAAGTGAAATATCTTCATGATGTCAAACAAGTATTTCCTTTTTCATTGAACTTACTAAGTTTTGAAATTAAGTAACAATTGTCTTGTGGTTATTTTCTGTTCATTTTCCTTCATGGCCCTGACGTAGGAAAATGTATTTTTTGTTCTTGTATCATGAAATGATTTTGACTCTTATGTTCTTCTTAACTCCACTTCTCTATTAGAAAACTGGATTCTGAAAAGAATTGCTTGTTTATAAACATTATTTATTGTGTTAAGACATGTATTTGCTTTCAATCTACTCATATTTTTATTTTTTTCTTGTTTTCTAAAATTACATAAGGGTTGTGTAACATATCAGTTTGGTTGCCTTCTCAATGAAGAGGGGAAGGAGATGGATGGAGGGAGAAAATTTGGAACTCAAAGTTTTTTTTTAATTTGGAAATTTTTATTTAATTAATTAATTTAGAATATTTTTCCATGATTACAAGATTCATGTTCTTTCTATTCCCTCTCCCCAACCCCCTCCCATAGCCAATGCACAATTCCACCAGGTTTTACATGTGTCATTGATCAAGAACTATTTCTATATTATTGATATTTGCACTAGGGTGATCATTTTAGAGTCTATATCCCCAATCATATCCCCATCTACCCATGTGATTAAGCAGTTGTTTTTCTTCTGTGTTTCTATTCCCACAGTTCTTTCTCTAGATGTGGATAGTGTTCTTTCTCATAAGTCCCTCTGAATTGTCCTGAATCATTGTATTGCTGCTAGTAGAGAAGTCCATTACATTAGATTGTGCCACAATGTATCAGTCTCTGTGTATAATGTTCTCCTGGTTCTGCTCCTCTCACTCTGCATCAGTTTCTGGAGGTCATTCCAGTTCAGATGGAATTAATCTAGTTCATTATTCCTTTGAGCATAATAGTATTCCATTGGGGGCAGCTGGGTAGCTCAGTGGATTGAGAGCCAGGCCTAGAGACGAGAGGTCCTAGGTTCAAATCTGGCCTCAGACACTTCCTCGCTATGTGATCTGGGGCAAGTCACTTAACCCCCATTGCCTAGCCCTTACCACTCTTCTGCCTTGGAACCAATACACAATATTGATCTGAAGAAGGAAGGTAAGGGTTTAAAAAAACAAATGAACAAACAGAAAACAATACTATTCAATCACCAACATATGCCACAATTTGTTCAGCCACTCCCCGATTGAAGGGCATCCCCTCATTTTCCATTTTTTTGCCACACAGCTATGAATATTCTCGTACATATCTTTTTTCTTATTATCTCTCTGGGGTACAAACCCAGAAGTGCTATGACTAGATCAAAGGGCAGACAATCTTTTAGCACCCTTTGGGCATAGTTCCAAATTGCCCTCCAGAATGTTTGGATCAATTCAGAACTCCACCCACAATGCATTAATGTCCCAACCTTGCCACATCCCCTCCAACATTTATTACTTTCCTTTTTTGTCATGTTAGCTTGTGAGGTGGTACCTCAGAGTTGTTTTGAATGCACTTCTTTCATTATAAGAGATTTAGAACACTTTTTCATGTGCTTATTAATAGTTTTTGATTTCTTTATCTGAAAATTGCCTATTCATGTCACTTGCCCTTTATCAATTTGGGAATGGCTTGATTTTTTGTACAATTGGTTTAGCTCCTTATAAATTTGAGTAATTAGACCTTTGTCAGAGTTTTTTGTTGTAAAGATTTTTTCCCAATTTGTTGCTTCCCTTCTAATTTTGGTTGCATTGGTTTTGTTTGTACAAACACTTTTTAATTTAATGTAATCAAAATTATTTATTTTACATTTTGTAATATTTTCTAACTCTTGCTTGGTCTTAAAGTCTTTCCTTTCCCAAAGATCTGATATGTATACTAGTCTGTGTTCACCTAATTTACTTATAGTTTCCTTCTTTATGTTCAGGTCATTCACCCATGCTGGGTTTATCTTGGTGTAGAGTGTGAGATGTTGATATAGATCTAACCTCTTCCATACTGTTTTCCAATTTTCCCAGCAGTTTTTGTCAAATAGTGGATTTTTGTCCCCAGAGCTGGGATTTTTGGGTTTATCATAGACAATCTTGCTGAGGTCCCTTACCCCAAGTCTATTCCACTGATCCTCCTTTCTGCCTCTTAGCCAGTACAATATTGTTTTGACGACCACTGCTTTATAGTACAGTTTAAGATCTAGTACTATTAGGTTACCTTCCTTCATTTTTTTTTCATTATTTCCCATGATATTCTTGATCTTTTGTTCTTCCAAATGAACTTTGTTATTGTTTTTTTCTAATTCAGTAAGAAGGTTTATTGGTAGTTTGATAGGTATGGCATTAAATAAGTAAATAAGTTTGGGTAGGTTAATCATTTTTATTATGTTGGCTCATCCTACCTATGAGCAATTAATGTTTTTCCAATTATATAGACCTAGTTTTAATTGTGTGGACAGTGTTTTGTAGTTGTGTTCATATAGTTCTTGTGTTTATCTTGGCAGACAGATTCCTAAATATTTTATATTGTTTAAGCTGATTTTAAAGGGAATTTCTCTAACTCCTGCTGCTGAGTTTTTGGATTTTAATTTTGCAAGACTGAATTTCATCCCTGGCTTTTTGGTCATCCTTCTTCTGTTCTGATTTTCTTTGTAGGTCATCTTTCACCTTCTTTGCTCATTTTCAAACTGGTCAATTCTGGCTTTCAAGAGATCATTTTCTGTTTCCAGATGACTTATTTTGCTTTGTAAGTTCTTTTCCCAGTTGTCTTCAGCCTCTCTTAATTTTTTTCTTTTTGAAGTGTGTTTTGAGTTCTTCCAAAGTCTGTGTCCAATTCACTGGAGTTTTTGTGTTTTTGCTTGGTGTTCCTTGGTCCTCCTCTGTTCCATTTGGTCTTTGTTCATTATCTGGATAGAAGCTGTCAATTGTAATTTCTTTTTTCTTTTTCTATTGTTAACTCATATTTTTTCCTTTTTCCTCCCCTGTAATTGATTGTAATCTTGTTCCTCTGATTATTTGTTGGATCTGTGGGTTGGAGCTAATCTGTCCTTAAGGGGCTTCTTCTCTGATATGCTGATTGACTAGGTTAGGCTGATGGTATTAATGAACCCAGAGGTCAGATCTTCCCCAGCTGGCAGCAGAAGCTGAAAGGTGCATGTAAAGGTATGGATGCTAAAGGGAGTTGGGCTTCCTACCCTGTTATCAGGGTATTCTCTAGTGGTTGCAGCTTTCACCCTCAGAGCTTAATCAGCAAGGCTCTCAATGCAGTCTTTGGGGGAAGGGTTTTGGATACTGAGCTTCCCTGGCCTCTGTAGGCTTCTTATCTGCCTTATTGATAAGATTAAGCCCCTATGCTCTGAGGCCACAACCTTGAGGAAAGGGGAAGTGCCAAGATGGAGTGTTTTGACTTCAACTAGGCTGTTTTCTATGCTCTTCTCCTTCAGATGCCTCCCTTCCATCTGTATTCAACACCCTGAGCCTGGCACAGCTGTGCCATCAAAGCACTCCTTCTAGACTAGTGCCCGCCCAGAGAATACAGGGACCACTGGAGACTCAGCACAGTAGGTAGGGGAGGGGTCCTGGGACCTTCCTTCTTCCTTTCCCTTGAACCCAGGAGTTCAAGAATTAAGTTTTTTTTTTTTTTGGCATACCTTTTAAGTTGAATCCAGTAGGAGGGTCCTCTAGCTCTGTCCTGTTGTTAGATTTGGTTTTCTGTCCCCTTGAAGCACTTTGTTTTTGATTGATATGGAAGGGTTTTGAGAGAGGTCTGGACTTTTGCTGCATCTTAGCGGCCATCTTCCCAGAATCTGGAACTCAAATTTTTAAGAAATCAATGTTAAAAATTATTTTTGCATTAAATTAATTAAATAATTTTTAAAAATAATACAAGAGTTTCAAAATTTAATCTTTTGTACAAGTGAACATTGGCATTAAACATTGTTTAAATGGAATAGCTTCATGCCAGGAAGATCTACATTTGAGTCTTGCTTCTGGTACATACTCATTTTATGATCCTTGGTAAGTGACCTAGACTTAAAGTGTTCTGTTAGGCTAAAATACTACTATGAATCGATGAAGGAAATCTTCTCAATGACAATTATAACAATATACCAATGCCATCACAGCTCAAGTCCAAAAAAAATGGAAAATATACCTATAATCAGCCCATTTTCAAGATGCTTGTCTATTGAATAGTATGATGATCTCAGTAGATAAATTTGGAAATCCCATTAAAATTGCTATTGATCTCTCCACTATGAAAACACAAAGGATAATTGGTTTGAACAAAAAAGTTATCCATCAGAATGGTTATGGGTTGGTCCTATTGCTGAAGATGTAGATAGTCATTTCCTGCAAGGAGTATTTTTTTATTTTTTCCATAAAATATCTATTTAAATTGTGATTGTCTTCATTCAGGCATTTCTTCTCATAGATAGTTCTTCTGAATACTTGATTAGAAATATATAGGGACAGGAAGTAATAGGTTCATGATTTCCTTAGTAAAAGGAAATTCCAGAGGGAGAAATTCCCTTTGTTACTGCATCTCTGAATCTTCCCTGCACCTTATAATCTCAGAGTATTAGAGAGTTACCCAGAGAATGAACATATTAAGGGACTTGTGCAGGATTATTTTGCCAGTATGTGTCACAGAAAGTATTTGAACTCAGTTCTCCCTGACATCATGTTGCTTCTCATTTATTGAATTAGCTGTAGACTGAGTCTGGAGACTTAGATCCTAGCTCTAACATGCTCCTAAGCTTCATAGTTGATTATGGTCACTTCATTCATTCATTTAATTATGTATAAATGGAGATTTTGAGCCTTTGGACTTCATCCCCCAGAATTCCCTTAGTATTTCCCAAAATTCCATTTTCCTGCATCCCCATGTTTTGTGTGATTGTATTTAAGTGGCTGTAACTCTTCCCTCTCTCTCTCTTGGACCTGTGACCAGGTTTAAGTCAGGCAGTTCTTTTGTTTTAGTTATTATTAATAAAACTTTATAAAATATAATATTAGTTATTATTAATTTTGAAACCCACAATTAACAAACATTTAATAAATGCCTAATGCATGCAGTATCCTCTTACAAATTCTAGATGAAATACAGATTTTGGGTAAGATACAGTCCTATCTCCTTAAAAGTCACAGTGTAGGAGGAACATGACAGAAACAGAGGTATGTTAACTGCCAGAAAACTGATTAGTTCTGTAATATCATCCCTTATTAAATTCCACTGTCCATTTGTATTCAACATAGAATCTCAAAGAGATTTCTTGGGCATTGATTGAGAAGTTAGTTGAATTTCCTAGGGTCAAAGAGTAAGTTTGTGTCAAAGGCAGGATTCAAATCCACCCTGAGATCTCTCTGCCTCTCAGTTCTGCTGTAGTTGCTTATGTTAACTGATTGAGAGAATACAACACAAAATCCTACAGGAGGTTCAAAGCTAGTAAAGATAGATCTTAGCTGAACTACCTTCTTTTTGAACTCTTACTTTTTGCTTTAGAAACAACTCTAAGAGAAGAGCAAGGGCTAGGCAAATGGGTTAAGTGACTCGCCCAGAGTCACACAGCTGGGAAAAGTGTCTGAGGCCAGCCAAATTTGAATCCAGGCCCTCCAGACTTCAGGATGTGCTCTATTCTCTGTGCCACCTAGCTGCTCCAATAACTAACTATATCTGAGGAAGCTTCCTGAGGCAGAGGGCATTTTAATCTGGTCTATATAGAAGTGGTAGGAATTTAACAGAAAGTGATGGGACAGCATGCTTTTAACTTCTCGGGACCTCCAAATGATCCTTCATATGTAAAATCAAGAGTTTGAATGGACTAAAATATTGTTAAGGTGCCTTCCGGTTTTAACAAGGAATCTATGAACCAACTACTATGTTCTTCACCCACCCTCACTTCACTGAGAACTTAAAGACTTTTTCAAATTTGAAGTTGCACTTTTCTCTTGGCATTCAGCAGGAATCAACATCCATAAACATTGTGACATAGAGGTAAAATCAATATAATTGGGAATCAAGAGAACCTGGGTTTTGTTGCTTACCACATTTGGGCAAATGGCAGATTAAGCCATCAGCTTCTTAAATCAGGTGATTTGCTTAGCTTCCCTTTTAGGCAACCCCTGTGACAGAGGCTGGACATAAGAAAAATGCCAGACTGAGCAGTGTGTGAATCTGATTACTTCAATGGGGGAGGTGCCCAAGGAGGTTGGAATCTTGAGGAGAGGGAGAAGGTTCCTTCTGAAGAGCAGTTGGTCTCTCAGTCGGGAGAAGCTGAAGAGAGAAGGCTGAATAAGACTTTCTCCTGAGGGTTACCCACTTTTTCCTGCTTGTGACTGGATATCCTTCCCCCAACATTTCCCAATTGAAAAGACTCACTAAAGAGAAAACCCGAGAAAAGGCATTTTGAATCTCTGTCTGGACTTCACCTCAGCTCCTGTTGCCCTGGGTCTGAACTGTGGCCAAGGGGCCAAACCCAGGGTCAGCCAACCTGACTATCTGCTCAGGGGGCTCAGGCTCCCAAAGTCTGAGTTCCCTCCAAACTCAAGGAGGGAGGGAAAAGGGTTTTAGATAGAGAAAGGGACCCCCTTTTCCCCCACTTTCCTTTTCCATTCTTTTCCCTGCCAGTTATTCCTTTGTATTATCCTGATTGAGTCAATTTGACATTAAAGTAGTTATCTTTTTCCAAGCTGTGAACCAAGTGTGAGTGGATCAAGAGAAGAAAGAAGAAACCTTTTGGTCTCTAGTAGTGGAGAGGGGACATGAAGGACAAAAGCAAATATGGGAGAGTAGCCATAGTTAAGGAAGGAAGAAAGACAGAAGGGGGAAAATCTTCAAATCCCCTCTGCTCTTTCTGAGCCAACCCTAAACATCTGCTGTCTTCCCTGAACCCCGCTTTGAGAAAGGAAGTCTCCACTCTCTTTCTTTCTCTCTATCCTGGAAGACCAAACATTTTATTCACTACAACTGGAACCTCAGGAATTCACAGAACCCCATTAAAAAAAAAAAGCTTTAGTCACCAACTGTCACCAACTGTCAGTTGGAACTCAATTGCTTGATTACTGTAGGAGCAATAGGATCTTCTTCAACTAGGGAAGGACATGGTTGGACAGCTTTTTTAGCAACATCTACTTGGAGACTATATGAAAGGTGGACTGGAAAAGGAAACTGAAGACAGGGAAACCTGTTATTCTAGACAGAATAATTTTATAATCTAGGTGACCACTGTGCAAACTTGAGTTAGGGTAGTGGCCATGTAAAATAAGGGGAGGGGACAGATCCCTGAGATAGACACTTCATCCCCCTACTGCTTCTTTTGTCCCCCATTTTATCCTACTTCACTTTCATCTACTAGCTTCCATTCAAACCCTAACTTCTACAAGCGGCAGTTCCCAGATACCTTTCTCCTCTATTTCCCACTGTCTCCTCTAAAGTTTACACCTATCAATTCTGGATAACTCTTGCATGTATATAGCTGCTTCTATAGAGTCTTCCCATTAGGAGATGAGTTATCTGAGGCAAGAGACTATATTTTTGCTGTCCTATATATTTTTGGCTTTTAGCATAATCTCCGATAAAGGATAAGTGTTTAATGAATGCTTCTTGACTGGATGAGAGATGCAAGAAATGTCTTGGAGGAAAAAAACTGACAAAAGTGGTGTGGTGACTGGAAATATATTGGTGTCCTCAATAGAGATTAGCTTATATGGAAGAGGGCAGGGTTGGGAAATGAAACGAGTTTTATTTTGAAACAAGTTTGGGATGTCTGAGGAATATCCATTTGACAGTTCCTAGGCAGATCTAGAATAATTTACCAAGACATTTCTAGAACTGGACAATCTTGGACTAAACTTCCTCATGGCTCAAATATAAGTCCTGGGTGATAACGATAGAATAGAAGTCTCTTGGCACTTTGAAATGAAATTTATCCATTTTAGTATAAATTTATACTTAAAGATACAAGTTATAAAGCTTTGCTCATAGATATGTGGTAAACAACATAGCTCCATAATATTCCTTTTTTTTTTCCTTCTGTAAAATTTGATAATATTGACCAGCCCCTTCTCTTGGGCAGACTGCCCTCCCTGAGTTTAATGTCATGTCTCCCTTGGGTTTCTTCTCTTTCTTCTGACTGTTCCCAGTCTCCTTTGCTGGATCATTATTTTGTCTGTATCCTCAGGCGCTTCATGGGTCTGTTGTTCTCTCTGTTCTCTATTTTGTGGATAAGGTTTGAGGTTCGATGGAAGATCCTAATTTCCTGACTGTGGGAATTGTGAGACTACAATGTTTCGCAAAGAAAGCTAGGGTTTTTTAAAACCTCTTTCGATATGAGATATATGCCAGGGAGCTATAAAACCTGAAATCCCATGAAAGTTGAAAATGAAACAGCAAGCTTGAGTAACGACAGACAAACTAAAGAAGCCTCATTCTAGTGGATGGGCAGGGGCCCTAGGGGCCAACACTGCTATTATTGCTGCTTCCTAGCTGCCATCCCCCTGCTACCATGACAAAGTGACGGTGTAACTTTCAGGGTATATGTTGCTGATGCAGGATTGACGGTAGCTGCTTGTGTTTGTCACACTGTGTCTTCTCTTGCGCCCAGGAAGAGTGAGACAGAATCCGTCCAGAACTTATTTCTGTTTCCGTAATGTTTCTATTTACGTCACTTTTCACTTAGTATCTGTAAGCCCAAAGTGTTCTTTGTATCCGTATGTACTCCCTCATTGGCTCAGAGGTAGCTGAAAGGGAACTTATGGTTAGTTATGTAGAAAACCTGGCAGAAACCTTTTTAAATTGTTAGGAAGCTTGGCTACAGGCTTACATGAACTGTAGAGATTTTATATTAAACATAGTATTTTGTTGTTATTCCAGCATTTTCTGTAGTTTTGGACTCTTTGTGAATTTACTTGGGGTTTTCATTGCAAATATATTGGAATGGGTTGCCATTCCTTTCTCCAGCACATTTTACAGATGGGGAAATTGAGGCAAACAGGGTAAAGTGACTGGTACCCAGCTAGTAAGTATCTGAGGCCAAATTTGAACTTAAGAAGGAGAAAAGGAGTGAGTAGTTCTATTCCGACCAACACCTTTAATTTCATACATTGTCAGAAGCATATTTCCCGCCAGTAAATGACTAGGGAAAAAAATCAAATACAACATTTGGTTACTTTGAGAAACTAACGTTCTGTTAAAGGAGGGAACACATGCACAGATAAGGAAATAGAAAGTATAAAAAAGGAAGTTTAAACTAATTGGGAGGGGGAAGCAGTAAAGCATTTGTCAGTCTCTTAGATACAAAGTTACTAAGGAGTGAATGGGGTGAGATTTGAACCCAAGTGTCCTAGGTTCCCACTCCAGTGCTCTATCCTATACACTCTTCTGTATGGATGACGCAGTTTCGGTTCTGGCCTGGAGAGCATCTAGTGGAAGGTGTCCAGGATGGTGAAAGGATTAGATATGATAGTAGGAAGCAACCGGAGATGTTTAATGTAGAGAAAAATAGATCTAGGAAAGACAGAGGGGATTGGATGATTAATGATTCCATAATAATGAAAGACAGATTAGAATTGTTCATGGGAGCCCCAGAGGGTGACTAAGTGTCAGTGGAGAGAGTGTGGGGCTGGGAGTCAGGAAGACTCACCTTCCCGAGTTCAAATCTGGCCTCAGATCTATACTAGTGGTGTGACCCTGGACGAATCACTTAACCTTATTTACTTCAGTTTCCAAATGTCTAAAATGAATTGAAGAAGGAAATGGCAAAACACTCCAGTCAAGAGTCAAGAGCAATTGAAAATGATTGAACAACAAAAACTAGGTTCCAGATAGTAGAATTACGTTAAATGAGTGGAAATGGCAGAGGGGAATCTTATCTGAATATACTTTCCCAATAATAATTATTTTAAGTTTTGTTTGTACGTATTTATTTGTATGCTGTGAGCTCCTTAGGAGTAGGGACTGTAGCACCTAGCGCAGTGTCTGGCACATTGTTGAGGCTTAATACATTTTTTATTCATTGCCTGGCTTGTTTTAATGAGAAACTTTCCTCATGGTGCTATTTAAAAGTAGAATGGGCTGCCTTGAAAATCAGTGGGTTTT
This sequence comes from Monodelphis domestica, assembly GCF_027887165.1. Classification (NCBI taxonomy): domain Eukaryota; kingdom Metazoa; phylum Chordata; class Mammalia; order Didelphimorphia; family Didelphidae; genus Monodelphis; species Monodelphis domestica. The sequence goes on along the minus strand of NC_077232.1, from coordinate 308,365,839 downwards.
ACCCAACTCAAGACTTCAATCAAATTTGGATGAGTAGAGGAAGACTTAATTTACATACAGGGTGGACTGAATAATCTCTGAAATTCTTTCCAACCCTGGGCATATGTGATTCTGTTACACTTAAGGTTGACACTTACTGGCTCTGAGATGCTGAGTAAATGAGTAAACCTCTGTTTCCCAATCTGTAAAATGTTGATAGATGTCCATAGATTATCTGTCTCTTAGGGCTGTTGTCATGGAAGTGTTTTGTAAATCTTCAACCTGTGCTTTAACTCACTGATGCATCCTGTGTTCTACTTTGGAATGAAAAACAATTCTTCAGTTACATAGAATTATCTCACAACTTCCAAATGAGAAGGCCAACGAGATCCCAAATGAATTCCAAATTCTCCAAGCATGGACTGATCCCAGCAGCTGTTTGATACACCAAGTTAAAATACTCTGATGTGCACATGCAGCCGGATAATTTTGACTTTCTGTCAAAATTAGAATTCACATTGCAACTCCTTTCTTCCCTCAGTGACCTTTTTATTGCCTAGACCATACGTTGCTTATTTTCTCAATATCATATATTCCTTGAGAAAAGTAGTATTTTCTCCTTATTCCTTCCAAAATAAAATTTTAAATAGCTCCCACGTTTCTAGGTTTTCCTCTCATTTAACTTCCTGAAAATAGTGGAGCAATGAGGATAATGATGCACAAATAAGACTTATTTTATGGTAGATGGATGAATGACTCAGAACATGAGCCTACTTTTAATCAATAGAATGTTTATTTAGGATGAGATATTTTTCCTTCATTTTAAAATATATTTTTAAAAATCCCCTTACTCTAAGTTTGGGCAACTTATGTGATCAATTTGGAATTTAGGTTCTTCTTCTCTAAAATGAAGGATTTAAACTAGTTGGCCTTTAAAGTCCTTCTCAGCAATAGATCTATGATCTTCTGACTCTTTGACACCTCTACCTTCATTTGTGTGTCTGCAGTAACCACGATGTAGAGAAGAAAACAAATGAATGCATTAGCCATGTCTGCCAACATACATCTCTTTTTGTACCTAGAGTTTCTATTGAGAGGAGAAAGGCTTAAGTAGTCCAGTTTGGAAAAGAGAAAGTTGCCCAGAGATGATCTCCTGGAATTTTTGGAACAGTTAAATAACTGAGAATTTCCCATTTCTCCAGCACTTCAGAGTTCATGTTTTCCTTCCAACACTTTGGCAGAGTTGATGTCATACGTGTTACCAGTTTTGGTTTATGGAGGGTGGTGAACCTCAGACTTGGTCCAGAGTTACAGTCAGGAAAGTTCTTCTGACTGCAATCCAGTGTCCTTTGCAATTTATCATGCTACCATACATCAACCAGCTAACACATACTCATTAAGTTCCTGCTATGTGCTGGGCATTGTACTAAGTTCTGGGGATACAAAGAAAGGATTGTGGTTCCTACTTTCAAGGAGGTTATAGGCAGAAGCACGTAATCAACAGAAAAAAAACCCTAAATAATACCAATCTCATTACTATTAGTAACTGTCCTGGGTTTGAGGAAGAATTTTTTTGTAAAGACAAAATATTCTTCTTAATTATATTTTTATGAGCTTGCTCCCTATCTCCAGAGAATTGCTGAAGGGGTAAATTTGGCCTATAGCATTATCTACCATTGAACTGGACATTAGCCATTGAAAACTGCCTGGTGTTTGGGGTAAAGAACAGAAAATAGCTTGGAGGCGGATGTAGAGGGTGGCCATGACGGCCATTGTGGATACTGGGCATGGAATTGGAATTGTAGCAGAAACTAATGAAGTCTGTTTTCTCTGTGATTAGCCCTGGTAAGCAAAAGCATTCACCTTCGACCTCTCCCAAGGAACTGTAATAGCCTTGCATGGGAATGAGCAAATGAGCCATGGAGAATGGGGATGATTTCAAATGGAGAGACATAAAGGGAGCAGCTGTGAACTCTTAAGAGGGATATAAACAAAAGGAGCTTTATTCTCAGTGAACCCTCCCATGGAGGTGTATAAACTCTTATCTCTTCATGCTGGCTCCATTTGGAACTATTCCTGCTTAATTTAAGACACTTTCCTATTGGGTCATCTTAACTTTAAATGGAGTTTATGTTACTATTTCATTATTTGGTGGTTAGAACAAGGAAAAAATATTAAAATAGTGCTTTTGACATAGACCAGTTGCAGAGAACTGTTTTAAAAAATCTTTTCAAATCTCTCTATATAGATATTTAATCCCAGGGAAAAGGGTATTTTCTTTGCTTTTTTAAATGGTGGAAATGGGAAATGAGTAGGAGAGACATCATTAAATGTTCCCCTAATGTTGTTAGCATAAAAAAAAACAACTCAACTCTATTATTCTTCCCTTTTCACATTCTGGCTCCAACCTTGTCTTTCCAGGCTGATCACAAAACAATTATCCCTCCTCACTTTCCATTCCAGTCTAAATGACCTCTTTATTATTCTCAGACCATGTCTTTCCATTTTTTCAGCCTTATGCTTTTGCACAGGACGTCCATGTCTAAAATTCTCTTTCTCTTCATCTCTTTGATTCTTTAGTTGTCTTTGAGATTAAATTTGCATGCTAGCTCCTATAAGAGAGCTTTTGTAATTATTCCTCCCACAATGCCCACAATCCAATAGGGGCAGAATAGGCAACTGGACCTGGATTCAGGAAGACTCAGCTTCTTGAGTACAGATCTGGCCTCAGATACTTACTTTACCCTGTTTGCCTCAGGTGCCTCATCTCTAAAATGAGCTAGAGAAGGCCATGGCAGTCCACGCCAGTGTCTTTGCCAAGAAAATCCCAAGTGGGGTCATGGAGAGCTGGGCATGACTAACGGTATATTCAATCCCCAGTAAAATGTAAACTTTTTGGGCAAGGTCTATTTTGTTGTTTATCCTTTGTATGCTCAACGCCTAGTAAAGGATTTTATTTATGTTTATGTACTGCCCAACACTTGACACTTAATCTGAAATGTAGTGTTCACTTATTAAATATTTATTGACTGGTTGGTCTTGACTTGTGACACTATTGATGAGAAAGTTCTCTCTGCTCACATAAATTGGCAACTTGCCTCTAACTCATAATCTCAGTGTGCAACAAGAAGTCATAACATGCCCGACTGAGTCCAAAACAAAGAATCTGGTACCATGACTAGAGAAAGATTGAGGACTGGAAATGGAATAGAAAGACTTGAGTTCAAATCCTGCTGCAGACACTTATTAACTGTGTGAAATGGGGCAAGTCACTTTGCTACTCTCAGCTGCAGATTTCTCATCTGTAAAATGAAGTTAAAATAGCACCTCTTTTCCAGGGATTTTTTTTTGGGGGGGGGAAATCAAGGGAGATACTATATATGAAATGCTTTGAAAAATCTTCAACTTTGATGTTTATTTGTCATCAACAACATCATCATTATGATCATTAGATTTAGAGATTGAAAAGACCATAAAGATGGAGCCCAAACCCTTCATTTTCTAGATTAAAAAGTGAAGGAGAGGCAAAACAACTTATTAGAAAACAAGTGGAGTGATGAGGGAGTAAGTGGCAGAGTTGGGAATCCAATTTAGGTGCTCTGACTCCTAATCCAATGTCTTTTTCTTTAGGACAATAGGAAATACTTTGGATTATAACAGCTATTGTAATGTGGGCTATTCCTTTAGGAGTACAAGGGGATAGCTAGGATGCTGCCTTTCATCTGTGTACTTAGAGATCTGTAGATACTAACAGTGCTTCTAGCGATGGACTTTTACTGCATGAATTACTATAGCTGAAAAATACCTTATCCTATTTTCACTAGCCAGAGAAACTTTAAATCATTAAGCAAATAATTGATGTGTGACAAAAAGGAAGGTTTTTTTTTTTAATGGCAGAATAGTTAAAATTGTTGAATTAACCTTCTGGCATGTCACAGATTTAATTCTATTACCAGATTTAAACATAATCTAATTTCTCCTTAACTTTTCCTCTTTTCTAGTACTTAGACTGCCCCATTTCAGTGACCTGCCAAAATTTATGAAAACCCATCCCATCTCTCATCTTGTCTTTTCCCATGAACTTAATAGTTGGATTTAAAAGCGATTCTAGTCTTCAAGGGACATCACAACCCGGTGGCTGTAGTATAGAATGAAAGGAACTCACGTGGTTTATATTTCTATACCCTTTGAATTATGGTGAATTATGGAAAAAGTCGGTTGTCCTACCCTAGCTATGGCTCTGAGTCTGAATCTCATGATGGGCTGCATATTTGTAACAGGACTTGTGTTTTTCCATTTCCCCACAACAAAGATTAGTTTCCCCCCAAAGACAATAAAGCTATCTCTGGGATTTGATTATCCTTGCCTCTCTTGATGCAATTTTCTGGTTACCAGTGGACATAAAGCAATCTCAACCATATTTCTACATGGCTTCTCAGATTTGGTAGCTTGCCGAGGACCACTCAATTCACCATTTCTTGCTTTTCTGATATGACGTATTTCCATGTTCAGATGAAGGAGATCACCTCTAGAGAAGCTAAGTACCATGTACCTTTGATGCATATCTTTGCTGGGGTAAGAAAAAAGTATATTTCCCTTTTTTTAACAGTTCAATGACTTGCTAATATCTCATTCGATGCCTCATTTCATTTCAACATTAAACCTAAGTAATCAGAATGCTGATTTATTAGTCCTGTCCTTAATATTGATCCTCTGAAGAACAAGCTCACATGAGGTTCATCACCAGAGTACCAGTCATCAGCTGATGAATTTTTTTAGCCACAGGATCTCATGTAGACCGTATACCAAGACAAGGAGTTGGTTAAAGTAAAGGGAGAACCTACAGAGGTGAAATAATAAATCTTGGAAGTACTGCAGTATATAATTCATGCTGTTACTGAAGAAAGCAGATATTATCCAGAAGGAGCAAATCCTGTGAAGAAAGGGTTCCCTTCCAGAAACCACTATACTCATTACCATCAATTGCTGACCAACCACCAATGGGCAAGGCAGGCTAGCCTAGCTGAAGCAGCAAGATGTCCTGAGGGAAGGGCGGGAAAAAGTTCATGTCAGGTAAGTTAAGTCACCACCACTACCACCACCTTGATCACCACCTCCCTTATACCCAAAAGGAGACAGGCACTAGAATCTCAGCCCTGGATTTTTAGAGCTACATCAAGGGGGTGAGGACCACAATAGCTTGGTGCACTGGAGACATGAGGGGTCACAGCACGTACAACTTGGGGCTTTCCCCCAAGTACTTTTCATTACTGTTCCTCATGCCTTTCCCTCCTCACCTCTGCTTCTGGACTTCCATTTAATTAGTGTATCTCAGATTTCCTTTTTATTACATGGAAATGCTATTGATTTTTAAAGCCTTTACCCTCTCTCTTGGAATGGGCATTAGGTATCATTTCCAAGGCAGAAGAGTGGTAAGGTCTGGGTAATTCGGGTTAAGTGACTTGCCCAGGATCACATAGCTAGAATGCTATTGACTTTTGAGGGTTTACTTTGTAGCCCTCAACTTAGCAGAAATTATTGTCTTAATTAGTACCTTTTGTGACTTTTCCAGGTAAAACTATCCCTATTTGCTGATGATATGATGTTTTAATGAAAAGTACTTGTTGAAATGAAATGAGGCAGTGGGGGTTAAGTGACTTGCCCAGGGTCACACAGCTGGGAAGTGTTTGAAGCAAGATTTGAACATCCTGTCTCTGGGCCTGGCTCTCAATCCCTTCAGCCACCCAGCCTGCCCCTGTTGGTAGCTTTTTTTGAGAGTAATTTCTGTTGAATGATGAAGTATGAAGCCAGACCGAGGATAGATAAAAAGAGAATATGAAAAAAAGGATGTAGAGACTTCAAATATAAATGGTTTGATCAAGAATTTTAGTCATGGAAGGGAGGAGAAATATGGGACTAAAGTTAGCAGGGATTTTTTTTTAAGGATGGTAGAGAAAATTGGCGTGTTTGTAGGCAGCAGAGAAGCAGCTTATATATATATATATATATATATATATATATATATATATATATAGAGAGAGAGAGAGAGAGAGAGAGAGAGATTGAAAATAAATAAGAGATTGAGAAGAGCATTCTGCTGGAAAAGGAATGAAGGAATGGGATCTTTGTATATGTAGAGGAATTGTCTTGGAAAGGAGAAGGATTGCCTATTCATGTGAGATTGGAGTGAAAGAGGAAATAGCAGCAAAAAACATCTGAAAAGTATGAAATGAGCAATAGGGAAGAAGAGAGAGTCTTTGTGAATAGCTGCATTCAGGGCCCATATCTACTTGAAATGAGTGCTGTATCCTAGTTGAATATTCTCTTTGCTATTACTAAATAAACCTGCTTTTGTTAACTACTGAGTAACCTATAAATATCTCATTTCATTCTAATACTAGATCTAAATTATTAGGGGACCCTTCTGAGTCAAGTTCAGCCTACTATAACATGAAAAATTGGCTCTATTTAAAATATACTATTGACAATAATATCAAGAACAATTAATAGTGTTCTAATTTTTCTAATGGACTCTTTCAGAGACATAGTATAAACGTACCATGGCTCTATCCAGCATTAAATCTGTTATCATTACTTCTGAATGGACATAAACATAGCTTTTAAGACAAAGGCAGAGTTGTACCAAAACATTATACTAATCTCTTGATGTATTTCAATGACATCAAGTTATATAGCTCCACTGAAAAGCACATTAAATAGTTCCTTCATTTAGTGGAAACTTTCTCAAATGATATAAAATGTCTTTCAGACTGAATAACTATAAAATACTTAGTGTGCCCTAGGGAAAAGAAGAGACAAAAAGCTCTTAGCTTAGATTTGGTGGTAACATCAAATCAATTGATGAAGGCAATTTCTATAAATATTTTGGTATTCTTTAACAAAATATACTGAGCATAGGGTTATTCCATAGAAAATTTGAGGTAGAGTATTTTGAGACTAACTGAAATCAGGAAAACAAATTTTAGTAGGAAGGAAACATTTAGAAAAATTAATACTTACCCAATAATAATCTTAACTTGTACTTTTGGTATCTAGGATTGGATTTAGAAGACATTCAAATATGTGTCAATATAATGTTATTGTATTTATCATTCCATCACAAGGCAGGTTTAGAAAGAGTAACACTTCTTTGCCAAAAAGGCAAAATATCATTGATAGATGTTCTAAGATGATGTTCTAAAAGCAAAATTTTGGAAAAAATAACCTTGATCCACCAAAAAATAGTAAAGACTGACAACAAGTCTATGCCACTGCATTTGTCTCCTCTGGATTGAGCCCCATGCAACATCAAAGATCCAAGAGTGCAATCAAAAGGTGCTAAATGGGTGACAGCCATGTCAACTCAACAATGTGTTAAAAAAAAAAAACAACACCATACCTTCAAAGAATGGTCAAGTCATTCAGATTTGTTTATAGGAATAGAAACATGTAATTGCCTCCAGAATTTCAGAAAGATGACCCTGGGGCCTGGACTTATTGATAAATTCAGAATAGGCAATCAAGTGTTGAAGACTGTGCAATGTATGATATGTTGACATGTTGATAAAATTTAGCACCTGATGGATACTGAGAGAGATACACAGTCCAGTACTAGAATACCAGAAATTCTTTATCTTTTATAAAATACTGTTGTTTAGTCAGGTCAGATCCTTTATAACTCTGTAGACCAGAGCACGCCAAGCACTTCTTTCCTCTACTATTAACTGAAGTCTGTCCAATCTGATGTTCACTGCTCCCATGACCATATCTGTCTGTATCCCTTTCTCTTTCTTCCTTCCATATTTCAGAACTTCAATCTTTTCCAATGAATCTTGAATTATCACTGTGTTCAAAGTATTTAAGTTTTAGCTTCAGCATCGTTTTGGTCCCTTGCTGTCCAAGAAACTTGTCTCCAGCCTCAAAAATTGGAAATCATAGATTCTGTAGCACTCAGCTTTCCTTATACTCCAACTCTCATAGTCATTACTACTGGAAAAAACATAGCTTTGACTATACAGCAAGATGACATCTCTCCTTTTTAGTATGCTGTCCAGATTTGTCCTAGCTTTCCTTCCATTAAGCAAATTTCCTTTAATGTTATGGCTGCACTTGCTGTTGGCAGTGATCTTTGAGCCCCAGAATATAAAATATAGCATTGCTTCCATTTCTTCTACCTCTATTTGCCAGGAAGCAATGGGATGAGATGCTGTGAACTTAGGTTTTTTTTTTTTTTTAATATTAAGCTTCAAGCCAGCTTTTGAACTCTTTTCTTTCACCATCATCAAGAGAATTCTTAATTCTTCTTCACATTCTGCTAACAAAATGATATCATTTTCACATTTAAGACTGTTGATATTTCTCCCACAACCCTAATTCTGGCTTTTGATTCATCCAGCCTGGCATTTCTTATGATTCATTCAGCATATAAGTTAAAGAAATAATATTACAATACACAGCTTTGACATATTACTTTCTCAATCCTGAAACAATCAATTGTTTATACTTAATTCTAACTGTTCCTTCTTGACCGGCATATGGGATTCTTGGGAGGTAGTTAAGATAATCTGTTACTCTCTTGTCTTTGAGGACTTGCAACATTTTATTGTGATCCCCATAGTCAAAGACTTTAGTGTAGTTGAAGTAAAAGTAGATATTTTTCTGGAGCTTCCTTGCTTTCTCCATAATCTAGCAAATGCTGGCAATTTGGTCTCTAGTTCCTCTGCCTCTTTGAAAAACCAACCTCCTCTTCTGGCAATTCTTAGTTCATGTATTGCTAAAGCCTATCTTGTAGAATGTTAAGTGTACTTAGCTGGTATGTGAAATGAGGCTAGTTCAGTAATTTGAAAATTTTTTGGCATTGATGTTCTTTAGGATTGGGAAATAAACTGAGTTTTCTAATGCAGTGGCCACTGCTGAGTTTTCCAAATTTGCTTGCATATTGACAGCAACATTTTAACAACATTGTCATTTAGGATTTTAAATAGTTCCTTTGGAATTCTCTCACCTCCACTAGCCTTATTGTTTGAAGTGTTTCATGAGGCCCACTTGACTTCACAAATGCTTATATTACAAAAATTAACTCCAAAATATTTTTGAAAACTTAACTAACAAGTAAACTATTCTGGAGCTATAATATAATTACATACTAAAACCATTTTCTGTATCCACCTGGATATAACATTGATATAAAAATATTTAAGAACAACATTTTTAATAGATGTTGTAATGCAAAACACTGCAATTTCCAAATTTAATGGAACAAAAAGATTTCAAAATATAGAATTAGCAAGAAAAAAATGAGAATAATGAAGGAAAAAGATGGAGGACATGCCATCTCTGACTACTTATTTGTCTGCTGCTAGAGTTGTTCTGAGAATACTTTTGGTGAGATTACAAGAAGATGATCTTACATCTAAGTTCCTTTATTCAATTACAAAAAGCAGTTATTTTATTCATCTACGTAATAGTCTGCAGAACATTTAATGTAAATAATAATGAGATAACTATGATGTAGTTAATGATACATATTTTAAAATAAAATCAGTAATAATTAAAATTTAACATTTTAAAAGAGGTATCTAGGTGGTCCAGTGAATAGAGTGCTGGTTCCGAAATAAGGACAATCAACCTTCATGAGTCAAAATCTGAAGCTAGACATTTACTAGTTTTGTGACCCTGGGCAAGTCACTTAATCCTGTTAAGTGCCTCAGTTTCCTCATCTGTGAAATGATCTGGAGAAGGAAATAGCAAACCATTTCAATATCTTTGCCAAGAAAATCTCTCTCTTTTTTTTTTTTTAGTTCAAGTGCCTCTGTTTCCAGATGACTTATCTTGCTTTTTAAGTTCTTTTTCCAGTTGTCTCCAGCCTCTCTTAATTGTGTTTTGAATTTTATTTTGAGTTTGTCCAAAGCTTGTGTACAATACACTGGAGTTTCTGTGCTTTTGCTTGGTGTTCCTTGATCCTCTTCTGTTTCATTTACCTTTTGTTCATTGCCTGTATAGAAGTTGTCAATTGTAATTTCTTTTTTCTTTTTCTGTTGTTTGCTCATATTTGCTCCTTCTTTCCTCCTTGTAGTTGCCTAAAGTCTTGCTTCTCTCATTATGTGCCTGGTTTGTGGGTTTGGACTTTTCTGTCCTGAAGGGACTTCTTTGCTTTTCTGATTGGTCAGGTTAAGCCCTGATGTCAGATCTTCCCCAGCTGTCAGCAGAAGCTGAAAAGGAGCTGGGCTTCCCACCTTGTTATTAAGGTGTTCTGCAGTGGTTTCAGTCTTCACTCTTGGAGCTTGATCAGCAAGACTCTCAGAGAAGTCGGTGGGGGAGGGGTGTTGGAGCTTGAGCTTCCCTGCCCTCTGAAGGCTTAATAAGATTAAGTCAGGGAGGAGCTGTTTTTGCAGAGCTGGATGTGCCCTGAGGCCAAAACCTCAGGAAGGGGAGGGGTCAATATGGAGTGTCTCAGCTGCAATTGAGCTGCCTTCTCTGAGGTTCTCCTCCAGCTGCCTCACCACCACCTGTGTTCAAAGCCCTGAGCCTGGCACAGCTTTGCCAGCAAGGTACTCCCCCCAGACTAGCGCCCTTGCCTGCCCAGAGATTCTAGCCATTGCTGGAGGCTCAGTACTGTAGGTGGTGGAAGGGTCCTGGGACCTTCCTTTTTCCTTCCCTTTAAACCTGAGTGTTATCAAATTCAGGCTTTTGGGGTGGCATACCTTTTAATTGAGTCCAGCAGGAGGGTTCCTTAGCTCTGTTCTGTTGTTAGATTTGATTTTCAGTCCCCTAGGAGCATTTGGTTTTTAATTGGTGAGGAAGGGTTTTCAGAAGTCTGAACTTTTGCTGCCTCTATGCTGCCATCTTGACTCCAACTCAGAAAATCTCAAATGAGGTAATGAAAGTCAGGCATGACTGAAATAACTAAAAAAAAAATAAACAAACAAACAAATAAATAAATAAATAAAATAAAAAAATGAATGAAATGACTAAAAAACAAAACATTTTAAATAGGTGTCAAGTACTCATAATATGCAATAATATGTAAAAAAATTAAATGGAAATAAAAGCTTTAAAATTTAGAGAACTGTCATAGAAGATCAAAGAGAAGAAAATGAAGTACATGTTTTCTCTTTGTCCTTCTGAAGTTAATACAACTTATGTCCTTATGGTACTAATACAAGTACAAAATATAGTTCTGCATCCATATGTGCAATATTACAAAAAAATAAAAAAAATTACATATAAAATAATAATAGTAGGATAGCAGCTTACCAAGGTTATTTCTACCTTGAAACCAGCAAAAATGTAAAAGGAATGAGATAATTAACAATAATAATTATTTAGGAGCAAAATAATATTAGAGGCAACAGAAGTAGCCTGCATAATGTACATTTTGAATGATGAAATAAGATACTAGGCTTTTAAAATCTTGACAATTAAATGCTCAAAAAGAACTATGATTTAATTGGACTTAGTAGAAAGAATGTATTAGTATTTCTGAGACTAGATCAAAACATTTGGAAGTTACATTTCTCTTGCCATGTTTCAGCATGTTTAAGGATTTCCTTTTGGAAATTGATACAGATTCCAGAGTACATTAATACCTAAGTCTAGAAAAGTGGGTCAAGTCAAAGATTTGATAGTACCCATGCATTAACAAAAGTTTTGCTATTCCTCACATGACTGTCTTCAAGCATGTTATTATTTTAATATTATTTTTATTTTTAAACCTTTGAATTAATCCTGTGTATTGGTTCTAAGGCTAGGCATTGTGGGTTAAATGACTTGCCCAGGGACACGCAACTAGGAAGTGTTTGAAGACAGATTTGAACCTAGGACCTCCTGTTTCTAGACCTGGCTCTCAATCCACTGAGCCACCCAGCTGTCCCCCCTTACCCCCACCATATTATTATTAAACAACCAATTGTATTAAAGTTTTTTTTTTAATCTTAGACTTAATCACTATGGTATAGTGGAAACAATGTTGACCTTTATAAAGATGATATTAGAAATTAAGTCTTATGACATTAGTTTAGAGGTAAGAAGAGGAGAAGCTGGCTTGAAAAAGAATGGGAATTCGAAACAGATCTGAGACAGGGTATTGGTTTCAAATGTTGACAGTGTGTGTGGGAGGTGTAACAGTTTTTCTTTGGCAGTTTCACTCTCTGGGTATGGCTGTTGCTCTGATGGGATGACAGTTGGACTCTCTCAGAATGCTGGGAGCAGGTGACATCTTCTTTTCTCTCTCCTTAATGTCTGAGGTAGAAGGAAAGGAGGGAAAAACCTGAAGGAGCTAAGTGATTGCCTTTTCCAATCTGGGAAACACTAGTGACTGTCTAGTGCTGTTTCAGAAATTGTTTTATCTCTGAGAAGACCAAAGAAAGACCCAGTCTTTGGTTTGGACTTTGAATCTGCTAAGGCTCAGAGCCCTAATTTGGTTCTTGCTGGGACTCAGCTGTGTGGACTTTGTTATTTTTAAAACTTGGAGAAAAAGTTAAGAATTATGAATTTCTTTTAAGGATAATAATATTAGTTTATTGTAGAAGAGGAAAAAATTTGGGTTAGTCAGATGAGGAAGGATCAGTGTAGACTATGGAAACAGAAGTGGTTCCTTGTGGAACCAGGGAGTTTATTTGGGTGGAGGTAGAATCCCTTAGAGTTAGAAATCCTTTCTTGTCCTTTTTATATCCTTATATTCTCAATAAATAGTTTATTTCTGTATAGAAGAGTCTCCGTAGTTCCTTGTGGCTGGCCCTGGAGAGAAGTTCACTTATGAGCTTCACTTCACTTACATAAACTGAAGATACTTTGTAAGTCCAGCAAGCAGAGTATCTTATCTGTTTATATCCGTAATCAATTCATTGCTTATTATTTTTACACCTTGGAGACTTGATACAGGTATGAATTATGGCTCTAACACATTATCTATTTGACTATCAAATCTTCTAATTAAAGCCTCAGTTTCTCTATCTGTAAAAATAAACAAACAAACCCAAACTAGTATTTATTTATAGTGTGGAAATATAAAATGTTTTATAAGTTTTATGATAATATCTATGCAAATATGGTAAAGGCTCTGGTTTCAATCTCCCAATCAATACCTCTTATACTAGCAGGCCATGTCCCCAGAGCTTGACTTTATCCCTTCAGGATAGTTGGGGTAAATCTGAAGGGTTGCAGGGTGGTTTCTCCAGTACTATAGTTCCTGAGCCCCCACCAGTGTGCTTTTCATTGATTATCAGCTGATAATTAGACTAAGATGAATTAACTACTTACTGGGTTTAAGTCTCAACTAAAATCCTATCTTTTACAGGAAGCCTTTCTTATCCATCTCTCCAAATCTAGCATCTTCCTTCATTTAGTTGTTTCATATATATATATATAGCTTGATTTTGTATAATACATGGTAATTAATAGTTGCTTAATAAATGTTTACTGTGTGCCTGATAGAAATAGGTATTTATTACAGTGGTATACTAAGAAGAGCTGGTATAAATAATGCTTCTCCCAGCTAAATGAACAAACTAACAAAGAAATAAACTAGTTATACTCTTCTACAAGTGTGGACAATGTCCAGAGGGAAAGTGTGTTCCAGTTTATAAAGTGCATTTGACAACAGAGTAATGCATAGGTCTTGTTCCTGAAAGTCTTTTTATTTACTTTAGGGGGTTCTGCTGAAGTTCCCTTAAGGCACAAAATGGCTTTCTGTTCAACTCCTTTCAGCATGCATAAACTCCCATATATTAGCCCATCTAGTTTGTTTTCAATATTTTACTCAGCTCCTAGATAGAGACTGTTAACCGCCACTGCTTTTTTTTTTTTAAGGATGTGTCTCAGCATTTATTTACATGCTTCTCATATCTCAGTATGCCAAAAGCAATAAAAACATACAATGGACCTGCATACACCTCCAAAGCCTTTGCAAAACTTTGTACCACTTTTCAAATTTCTCACTCCACAGGAATCCCCTACAGCCCACAGGGACAGGTGATCATAGAAAGGGCACACCAAACACTCAAGGCACAAATTGCTAAATTACAGGACGATTATTTCTCACATTTCTCTCTCCACCACCTTCGAACTCAGGACATGTTTGTAATTAATCATTTAAACCTCAACAGTGAAGGATTGCCTCCAATGGATAGTCATTGGAATTCGGATAAAATCTCTCCAAAACCTTTAGTAAAATGGAAAGATGTATTATCAGATGTGTGGAAAGATCCAGATCTGCTAATAATGAGTGGACAAGACTTTGCTTGTGTTTTTTGACAGGATTTGGACTCACCTAGCTGGATCCCTGATTGGCTCATTCGACCATATGTCCAGTCAACAGCCAAAGCTTCCCAGCCTGCCTCTCCACCCATGCCCAGCACCTCTTTGCTGCACTTCTTTTTTATTTCTTAAATTTTTTTCATTGTAAGTTATTTATTTAGTTAATTTGGAACATTATTCCTTCGTTACAAAAATCATATTCTTTCCCTCCCTTCCCTCCCCCTGCCCTTCCTGTAGCTGATGCGCAAGTCCACCGGGTATTACATGTGTCCTTGATCAAAACCTATTTCCATGTTGTTGGTGTTTGCATTAGGATGTTAATTTAGAGTCTTCATCCCCAATCATATCCCCTCCATCCATGTAATCAAGCAGTTGTTTTTCTTCTTTGTTGCTACTCTGTGGAAAGGAAGCAAACACAAGCTCTGGACTTTCTGCCACTGTGTTGGAACAAGCAACAGTGGGGATATTAGAGAGAGAAAAAAGTGACAAGACTGACAGTTGGTGGGGGAAGGGGTAATTGGGAGTGGCAGTGGGTCTTGTGACTAGCACTTCCTTCTTGGTGGGGTAAGGGGGAAGAGCTTGTCCTTCCCAGTCTGGAGAGAACGCTTTTATTTTCTTCAGCCTGAAAAGAGAGGCCCAACCAGCTCTTAAGGTCAGAACTTTTCTTGTTGCCTGCTGTCTACTGCTATGATTTTGAAATTAAGAAAAAAGCACAGATATAGTATAGACAGGAATAAGAGAAACCCTCCACCAGCCTGTGAGGACTGGCCTCAGCTCCAAAGCAGAGAAAGACTCCAATCTTATATAGGGACCTACCTCTTCCCTTTTCCCTGATACCTCTCCAATCCGAACTGGTTATTAAAATTTACCTTATTTGAATATCGCAGTCCGATAAGTGGGCTATCTTTTCTGGGTCATAGAAGGAGCTGAATCTCAGTTCAGTCATCCAATTACAAAAATTCCTTATCGGATCACTGCTGGGTGACCAAATTTTGGGGAAAGTCTGGTCCCTCAGGATGGACTGTGTTTACTTGTTCTGAGGCAACTTTGGCAACAATCTAGCAAGAAGACATCCCCACAGGCTATCATAAGTGGCTCATTTCTTGAACACCCTGATTTGTTAAAATATAACCTCTCGGCAGGGGGCATCTCTCTCCTTTGCCTCACCAGCAGTCCTATTCCCTCTCACCCTTCAGCTCCTCCATTCCCTGCTACAAACCTTCCGTATTCCCCGTTTTTTTCAATTCCCCATCTTTCCCTATAAATATTACAACTCCCACAGTTTTTCCTCTGAATGTGGATAGTGTTCTTTCCTATAGATCCCTCCAGTTGTTCATGATGACTGCATTGCCACTAATGGAGAAGTCCATTGCATTTGATTGTACCACAGTGTATCAGTCCCTGTGTACAATGTTCTCCTGGTTCTGCTCCTTTCACTCTGCATCACTTCCTGGAGGTTGTTCCAGTTCCCATTGAATTCCTCCACTTTATTATTCTTTTGAGCACAATAGTATTCCATCAACAACATATACCTTAATTTGTTCAGCCATTCCCCAATCGAAGGGCATCCCCTCATTTTCCAATTTTGCCACCACAAAGAGCAGCTATGAATAATCTTATACAAGTCTTTTTCCAAATTATCTCTTTGGGATTCAAATACAGGAGTGCTATGGCTGGATCAAAGGGCAGACAGCCTTTTGGCACCCTTTGGGCATAGTTCCAAATTGCCCTCCAAAATGGTTGGATCAATTCATAATTCCACCAGCAGTGCATTAATGTCCCAACTTTGTCATATTCCCTCCAGCATTCATTACTTTCCTTTGCTGTCATGTTAACCAATCTGCTAGGTGTGAAGTGATATCTCAGAGTTGTTTTGATTGGCATCTCTCCAATTATAAGAAATTTAGAACACTTTTTCATGTGCTTATTAATAGTTTTGATTTCTTTGACTGAAAATTACCTATTAATGTCCCTTGCCCATTTATCAATTGGAGAATGGCTTTATTTTTTGTACAATTGATTTAGCTCTTTATAAATGTGAGTAATTAGACCATTGTCAGAAGTTTGTTTCTCAATTTGTTGCTTTCCTTCTCATTTTGGTTGCATTGGTTTTGTTTGTACAAAACCTTTTTAATTTGATGTAGTCAAAATTATTTATTTTACATTTTGTGATTTTTTTTCTAGCTCTTGCTTGGTTTTAAAATCTTTCCTTTCCCAAAGATTTGACATGTATACTATTCTGTGTTCACCTAATTTACTCATAGTTTCCTTCTTTATATTCAAGTCATTCACCCATTCTGAGTTTATCTTGGTGTAGGCTGTGAGATGTTGATCCAAACCCAATCTCTCCCATTCCAATTTTCCCAGCAGTTTTTATCAAATAGTGGATTTTGGAATTTGGTCCCCCAAAAGCTGGGATTGTTGGGCTTATCATAGACTGTCTCACTGGGGTCACTTACCCCCTAGTCTGTTCCACTGAACCTCCTTTCTGTCTCTTAGCCAGTACAATATTGTTTTGATGACCACTGCTTTATAGTATAGTTTGAGATCTGGGACTGCAAGTCCTCCTTCCTTTGTATTTTTTTTTTTCATGATTTCCCTGGATATCATTGATCTTTTGTTTTTCCAAATGAACTTCGTTATGTTTTTTTTATAACTCAGTAAAAAAGCTTTTGGTAGTTCAATGGGTATGGAACTAAATAAGTAAATTAATTTTGGTAGAATTGTCATTTTTATTATGTTAGCTCATCCTACCCATGAGCAATCGATGTTTTTCCAATAGTTTAGATATATTTTTAATTGCGAGGAGAGTGTTTTGTAGTTGTGTTCATATAGTTCCTGTGTTTGTCTCAGCAGATAGATTCTTAAGACTTATTTTATATTGTCTAGGGTGATTTTAAATGGAATTTCCTTTTCTAATTCTTACTGTTGAGATGTGTTGGAGATATATAGAAATGCTGATGACTTATGTGGGTTTATTTTGTATCCTGTAACTATGCTAAAGTTGTTGTTTATTTGCATTAGCTTTTTAGTTGATTCTCTAAGATTCTTTAAGTAGACCATCATATCATCCACAAAGAGTGATAGCTTGGTCTCCTCATTGCCAATTTTAATACCCTCATTTTCTTTTTCTTCTCTAATTGCTATTGCTAGTGTTTCTAGTACAATGTTAAATAATAGTGGTGATAATGGGCATCCTTGTTTCACTCCTGATCTAATTGGGAATGCATCTAGTTTATCCCCATTGCAGATGATGCTTGATGATGGTTTTCGATAAATACTGTTTATTATTTTTAGGAAAGACCCTCCTATTCCTATACTTTCTAGTATTTTCAGTAAGAATTATTGTTGTATTTTGTCAAAGGTTTTTTTTTTCTGTGTTTCTTGAGATAATCATGTGATTTTTGTTAGTTTGCTTGTTGATATGGTCAATTTTGTGGATGATTTTCCTAATATTGAACCATCAATCCCACTTGATCATAGTGAATAACCCTTGTGATGACTTGATGGAGTCTTTTTACTAGTATCTTATTTAATATTTTTGTATCTATATTCATTAAGGAGATTGGTCTGTAGTTTTCTTTCTCTGTTTTTGACCTGCCTGGCTTTGGAATTGGTACCCTATTTGTGTCATAAGAGGAATTTGGTAGAACTCCTTCTTTGCTTATTTTGTTAAATGGTTTGTATAATACTGTGATTAGTTGTTCTTTGAATATTTGATAGAATTCATTTGTGAATCCATCTGGACCTGGGGATTTTTTTAGGGAGTTCTTTGATGGCTTGTTCCATTTCTTTTTCTGATATGGGGTTTTTAGGTAGTCAATTTCTTCCTCTGTTAGTCTATGCAATTTATATATTTTTAAATATTCATCCATATCACTTAGATTGCCATATTTATTGCCATATAATTGGGCATAATAGTTTTTAATGATTGCCTTAATTTCCTCTTCATTAGAGGAGAGGTTTCCCTTTTCATCTTGGATACTGTCAATTTGGTTTAATTCTTTCCTTTTTATAATTAGATTGACCAGTACTTTGTCTATTTTATTTGTTTTTTCAAAGTACCAACTTCTAGTCTTATTTATTAAATGAATAGTTCTTTGACTTTCAATTTTATTAATTTCTCCTTTGATTTTTATGATCTCTAATTTTATCTTCATCTAAGGGTTTTTAATTTGTTCACTTTCTAGTTTTTTTAATTTAATTTTTAAATTTAATTTAATTTTTAATTTCTTTCATTCTCTACTTTTCCCTCTTGTTCTAGAATATCAGGGCAAATTTTTAAAATTAAATTTAATTAATTTAAATTAATAATTAATTTTTTAATTTGCTTAATTTACTGCCCTCTGCCCTCTCTAATTTGTTGATATATGAACTCAAGGATATAAATTTCCCCCTGAGTACTGCATTGGCTGCATCCCATAGGTTTTGGAAGGATGTTTCATCATTGTCATTTTCTTCAATGGAATTAGTAATTGTTTCTATGATTTGTTCTTTAACTAACCGATTCTGGAGAATCATATAGTTTAATTTCCAATTAAATTTTGATTTGCCTCTCCATGTACCCTTACTAATTACCATTTTCATTACATTGTGATATGAGAAAGTTGCATTTAATATTTCTACTTTTTTGCACTTGTTTCCAATGTTTTTATGCCCTATTACATGGTCAATCTTTGTGAATGTACCATGTGCTGCTGAAAAGAAGGTGTCTGTATTCCTTTTTATCTCTATTTTCCTCCACATATCTACTAACTATAATTTTTCTAAGATTTTATTCACTTCTCTTACCTCTTTCTTATTTATTTTTTGGTTTAATTTATCTAGTTTGGATAGAGGAAGGTTCAGGTCTCCCACTAGTATAGTTTTTCTCTCTATTTCATCCTTGAGGTCCACTAATTTTTCCTTTAGAAATTTGGATGTTATGCCATTTGGTGCATACATGTTGAGTACTGATATTTCCTCATTGTCTATAATGCCTTTTATCAGGATATAATTAACTTCCCTATCTCTTTTGACTAGATCTATTTTTACTTTGGCTTTGTCAGATATCATGATTGTGACTCCTGCCTTCTTTTTATCAGTTGATGCCCAATATATTTGGCTCCATCCTCTTACTTTCATCCTATGCGAATGACCTTCCTCATGTGTGTTTCTTGTAGACAGCATATGGCTCCATCCTCTTACTTTGACCCTATATGCATATCTACCTTCCTCATATGTGTTTTAGCATATGGTAGGATTTTGGTTTCTAATCCACTTGGCTATTTGCTTGCGTTTTATGGGTGAGTTAATTCCATTCACATTCAGAGTTATGATTACCAGCTATGTATTTCCCAGCATTTTGATTTCCACTCCTATTCCTGCCTTTTATTCTTTTACTATTTCCTTCTACACCAATGTTTTGTTTTTAATCAGCCCCCCTCGTTCCCACCCTTATTTTATTTCACTTTTTACGCTGTTCCCTTCTTATTCCCCTCTTATTTTCTTTACAGTCTTTTTAAACTACCCCCCCATCCTCTCTCTCCCTTGTACTGCTTCCCTCGCCCCCAGTCTGTTTGGTACCTTTCTACTTCCCTATAGGCTGCAAATCAATTCTCTACCCCAATGTATTTGATTGTTCTCCTCTCTTTGAGTCAATTTCAGTGCACGTAAGAATTGAGTATTTCCTATCTCCAGCTTCTTTACCCTTCCAGTGTATTGATGTTCTCCCCTCTGCCACCATGCACTTCTTTGTGACATATGAATTTACCCCATTTTGTTTCTTTTTCCATTTCTTTTAGTATTAACCTGTTTTTTAGCTCTAGTTATATATACACACACACACACACACACACACACACACATACACACACACATATATATTTATGCATACATATATCTATCTATATATATTTATGTCTTGGCATTTTATCCTATACAGTTTGTCACTGTTCCCTCTAAGTATAATTCTTCTAGCTACCCAGATGATAATAACAATTTTTAAGAGTTATCAATATCCTTTTTTTCTTATAGGGATACATACCATTTTAACTCATTGGGTCTCTTAAAAAAGTGTTTTTTTTTGTTTCCCTCTTTTTTCTTCCTTTCCCCCTTCTTTCTTAATTACATTTTGATGATTCTCTTGAGTTCTTTATTTCAACATCAAATTTTCTGTTCAGGTCAGGTCTTGCTTGGAATTCTTCTATTTTGTTAAATGAACATACTTTCCCCTTTAAGAATATAGTTAGTTTTTCTGGGTATTTGATTCTTGATTATAGACCTAGTTCCCTTGCTTTCCAGAATATCATATTCCATGCCTTTTGGTCCTTCAGTGTAGATGTAGCCAGATCCTGTGTAACCTCACTGTAGTTTCATGGTATCTGAATGACTTCTTCTTAGCAGCTTGCAACATTTTTTTCTTTGGTCTGATAGGTCTTGAATTTGGCTATAGCATTCCTGAGTGTTGTCAGTTGAGTATTAAGTATAGGAGATGATCTGTGGATTCTTTCATTCTCTACTTTTCCCTCTTGTTCTAGAATATCAGGGCAATTTTCTTGGATAATTTCCTATAGGATGATGTCCAGACTTTTTCTTTTGTCATGGTCTTCTGGTAGACCAATGATTCTTAAGTTTTCTCTCCTGGAATGATTTTCTAAATCTTCTGTTTTGTGAATGAGGTGTTTCATATTTTCCTCAATTTTTTCATTCTTTTGATTTTGTTTTATAGTTTCCTGCTGCCTTGTGAATTCACTTGCTTCTAATTGTTGTATTCTGGTAAAGACTGGATTTCATTCCTGTCTTTTTGGTCATCCTTCTCCTTCTGATCTGTTATCTCCTTTGCCTCATTATCAAGCTGATTAATTTTGGCTTTCAAGACATTATTTTCTGTTTCCAGATGTCTTATCTTGCTTTTTAAGTTCTTTTGCTAGTTGTCTTCAGCCTCTCTTAATTGGGTTTTGAATTGTATTTTGAGTTCTTCCAAAGTCTGTATCCAATGAACTGGAGTTTCTGTTTTTTTGCTTGCTGTTCCTTCATCCTTCTCTGTTTCATTTGAACAAAATGTTCATTGCCCATATAGAAGCTGTCAATTGTATTTTCTTTTTTCTTTTTCTGCTATTTGCTCATATTTACCCCTTATTTTCTTTCTGTAGTTGCCTGAGCTTTTGCTCCTCTCATTTTGTGTTGGATCTCTGGTTTTGGAATTTTCTGTCAGCCTTTACCCTTGGAGCTTAGTCAGCAAATCTCTCAGCACAGTCTTTGGGGAGGGGTGTTGGAGCTTGATCTTCC
The DNA here is from genome assembly GCF_027887165.1 of Monodelphis domestica. Lineage (NCBI taxonomy): Eukaryota > Metazoa > Chordata > Mammalia > Didelphimorphia > Didelphidae > Monodelphis > Monodelphis domestica. The sequence continues at coordinate 308,344,335 of NC_077232.1, read as the reverse complement.
TGACCCTCTGAAGGATTTGATGAGATTAAGGCCAGCTGAGTTGCAGAGTTGGATGTATCCTGAGGCCTATACTTTGGGAAGGGGGTCTGGGCAATCTGCAATGTCTCTGCTTCTGCAACTAGGCGGCCCACTCAGCGTTTCTTCTCCAACTGCTTCCCCACCACCTGCGTTTGATGCTTTGAGCCTATTACAGCTTTGTCCACAAGGTACTCCCTCCAGACCAACACCCTTGCTGGCCCAGAGTTTCCAGCTACTACTGGAGGCTCAGCGCTCTAGGTGGAGGAGGGGTCCTAGGATATTCCTTCTTCCTTCCCCTTAAAACAAGTGTTGTTGAATTCAGGCTTTTGGGGAGTGTACCTTTTACGTTGAGTCCAGTAGGAGAGTTCCTTGACTCTGTCCTGTTGTTAGGTTTGATTTTCAGGCCTGTAGGGGCATTTAGTTTCTAATTGATAAGGAAGGGTTTTCAAAGGTCTGAACTTTTGCTGCCTCTATGCCTACATCTTGACTAGGCCTCCTAGCAGCACTTCAGCCACTGCTATTTCTGAAACATTCTTACCCTGGCCTGTGAGAAGAATCATAGTTTTCATGGTTTCCTATTGTCTTTGAATTAGAATGTGAGCACCTTGAAAGCAGGGATTGTATTTTGCCTATTTTTTTTAAACCCTCACCTTCCGTCTTGGAGTCAATACTGAGTATTGGTTACAAGGCAGAAGAGTGGTAAGGACTGGGCAATGGGGGTCAAGTGACTTGCCCAGGGTCACACAGCTGGGAAGTGTCTGAGGCCAGATTTGAACCTAGGACCTCCCGTCTCTAGGCCTGGATCTCAATCCACTGAGCTACCCAATTGCCCCCTATTTTACCTTTTTTTTTTTTTGTATCCCTAGGACTTAGCACAATTCTGGGCACATGTTAAGTGCTTCCCTACCTTTGAAAAGACAAAAAGGACACTTTTTCTCATTCTGGTTTGAGTCAGGTCCCCCAGAATGAACTGAAATCTGTAAGTCCAGAGAAGAGCTCTTTCCCTTGATGAGTATTCATGGACCCTGGATAAAAAACAAACACCTCCTCCCCAAAAGAAACACACACACACACACAACCCCACAAAAAAACCCAATTCAATTATCCAAGAAGGAACAAAAGATAAATCAGATTCTCTTTTTACTATCTGTGTTAGTATGCATGTGTGTGCTTAAGTTAAAAAACACTATATATATATATATATATATATACATGGAATATATATATATATATATATATATATAATCCATAAATATCTAATTTACTAAATGTTTTTAATTGACTACTTTCCTTATTTTACACATTTTTGGCATGGATTTGGCATCATTTTGGTCCCTGAGGTTTTCTCTTTTTCAACTTAATATATATTCAGTCTTACAGCATTTTCAATCTACTCCAAGGTTTTTAAGGTCATTCTTAAAATGATGGTCCATATATTGTTTGAAACTCAGCAATGCACAGTTTACTGCTTGGTTCCACATAATTACCTAAGACCTCAAACAACACCAGCTCTAGTGCTGACTCAACCCTCTGGCATTGCTTTGGACACTGCCCTTCCTTTCTCCCCCATCCCCCATGCATGGCCATTTGTCGTTATCCCATGTTTATTTTTTATTTTTTGTACAATTTCTCAATCCTTGTGAAAACTTCCATAACCAGACATTACAACTTCATCTAGTTCAAACAGAAATCCAAACAAAAACTTTTTCTGAGACTATCAAATGCTTTATGAAGTCCATTTGCTAAGTGCCCTTCAGAAAATTACAAAAGAGTCTGGCATGATAGATGCATCATTATGTATTGGTTATTGCCTTCATTTTTTTTTCTTCATCATTTTAGTAAAAGTAGGTGATTAGCTACTTGCTTAGCAGCAGTTAGGGGTTTGTATAAGAAATGGACCATAACTAACTTTTTCCAAGATGGCATTTTAGTTGAAAAGATCATACTATTAAATTTTTTTCTCTAACCTTTATGATTAGTTTTTTTATTGTCTTAAAATAAAACTGGTAGAATATCTTATTGGGAGAGGAACATGTTGCTATCAGAAGAGCAGGGTAGTTGGAGTCAGAGGATCTGTATTCAAATCCTAGCTCTATTCTATTCACCATCTGTATGCCCTTTGACAATTCACTTGACTACTTGGGTCAGCTTGCTCTATGATTGAGGAGTATAGATTGGCCCCTAATATTTCTATTCTGTCTAAAATCATCTTACTTAAAGAAAATGACCTTATGTATATTTCTACATAGTTTAAAATGACAGCTGAAGACATTTTCTGAGACTATCTTATTGCAACATTTTATCTGTAGAGGAAGTTTTGAGCATCTTTTAGATGGCTTATAACATTTAATTAATTAATCAATAAATGTTTCTTAAGTACCTGTCATGTACCAGAGACAGTATTAGGCACTGGAGATATAAAAATAGCAAGAGACATTACCTAATCAACATGCAAAAAAATACAAAGGTAACTATATATAGCATAAATAAGTAACACTTAACAGAGAGAAAGCACTGTAATTCAGACAGGTTCTTTAGAATCTTTCTGAACAATGAATAAAAATTCTAGTTTTAGTTTTAGCTTTTCTGAGCATCTAGGAGGTCTAGTTCAGTTCTAATGGCAAGTCATCTGCTGTCTGAGGACCAGCCTAGTTAGGTATGGAAAAGCTCATCACCAGTAGGTGAGGTTTCTTTGGCCATAGCAACCCATGAAAAATAGAGAAATATATATTTTCTCCTAGTCATTGTGACCTGAGAAAAAGAAAAATATAAAATGACTTCCAATCCCAGGTGGCAACTTCAGTGTCTGTAGTGATGTAATCAGAGATCCAGAAATGAAGACAAAATGTGGTAAGAGTCATATTCTTTGACTATCTACAAATATTATCTGCATGTAAGCTAAATTTGTCTAAGAGCCAATGAGCATTGTAATATCAGAAAAAATAAAGTATATTAATATTGACATTCTAGTTAAAAAATAAAAGAGAAACACAAAATGATCTAGTTCTTCAAGGAACTTACATACTATTGGGTGAAAGATCTGAGAGTCATTTAAGATAGATGATTCTAACATCACTTAATGATGAAGTTAGGAAAAGGACAACAAATCAGAAAAATGGAAAAACCTAGAGAATATTTCCATCACTAAATGTTTTTGCTCAATTATTACTAAAGCAAATATATTTGGACAATAATCAATCCCTAGTGTACAGTGTTGCATGTGTAAGTAGAAATGGAATTAAAAAACCATGGTGAGATAAGTAGTTGGATCATATTAAGTAGACACAGGGGAAGGTTATGTAATTGTCAGCACATAGGGAAATATATCTACAAGTTATGTGAAAGAGGAGTAGATAGATCATACTTGGATAAAATCATGGATACTTTCATTTTGGAAAAAACAAAAATTGAAATAAATCCCTGCCAACTCATATGCTTACATTTTTCATCAGCACAGTATCTCAATAAAAAGGATGTACACAGACATAGCAGAAGTATTCCTGATAAATGTACAAGAATAAAACAAGAAAGAAAATGATATACTGTAGCATCCCAAATCTTTATGATAAGAGCACTTACCACAAAGTACAAAGAGTATACAATCCATTGTGTTTATTGAAAACAATAAAAATATAATCTTATTTGGTAGAACAAAAGATAGCCTAAAAGACTCTTCTCTAATCAAGTTTATCAAAAGAGTATAATTAATATCATATATATTCCTTTTAAGATGAAAAACAGAATATTTGTCAGTATTATGTAGAATGTGCACCTCAGTGTCCAAATAGGAAAAATATTCCTCTAGAGATCATGACATTCTTCCAGTGGTCCTGTTTTCAGATGATATGCTGATTAATTGCACCAAACCAATACCTGAGTACCCTATAGAGTGATCTAAATGAGGCAACAAAAGGATTTTGTCTAATAATATACTTCGGGTTGAAAGGAAGATATAGGCTATAGCAAGAATTAAATGAAGGACTACTATTTTGTCTAGGTTTTCACATTTAGTTGGAATCAACTTCAGCTAAGTAGCTAGATGGCAGGCATAGTGGGTAAAATGATATACCTTCAGTCCTGCATTGAAGACCATCCTAGGTACTTATTAGCTGTGTTACCTGCTAGGGTGGTTATGAGATAATATTTATAAAGCACTTTACAAATCTTAAACTTAAGTTTCATATGTAAACATTAACTGCTATGTTTATTATACAATCTCTAGAGCTGATCCATCATCATTTATAGACACTTCAAAAGGACATTGAGTGGTGCCCAGAAACAAATAGGAGAAAGAAAGAAAGGTATAGATTATGTTTGGGAAATTGTTTGATGGACCCAAAGCTTTTCCCTCAGAACACACAATATAGTAGTAGTAATAGTGATAGTAGTCGTGGTGGTGGTGGTAGTAGTAGTAGTAGTAGTAGTAGTAGTTGTTGTTGTTGTTGTAGTGGTAGTAGTGGTGTTGGTGGTCCTGGTAGTTCTGGTTGTAGTCGTAGTAGTTCTTTGTATATTACATGTGTTATATTTATCTAGAGGGGTGTATGGGGTGCTCAGGGAGGGGTAGTATCTCTGGTATGGAGGGCTTGTCGTGCCCTCCTAGGGCAGCTCTCCAGCCTCTGACCCCCACCTGACACCCAGCTCTCACTGGTGGCTCCTAGTAGCTGCTAGCATGCGGCAGCGGCCACATCCCGGGCAACGGCTTCAACAGGCCGGCTAAACCTTGTGAGGGTAGCCATTGGGTCGTCGACCCCTGGTGAACCAGGGCTTTGCTCATCCAGCATGTGAAGACTGCTTTGGTGGAACAGATGGAAGAAACCAACAAGAAGGTTCAACGGCTGACATGGCGACGCAGCAAAGCACTGTGGAGTGCTCAGGGCGTGTTGGAGCACAAAAGACAACACGGCCACCCAATGCAGCTGAGGAAGTCTCCAGGTGTAACGACTTTTCGTGCCACTGGACCCAGGCTTCCAACGCCGAGAGAGTGGGACTGTCTGTGCATCAACTTTTCCACTTAAATCTCCTTCACGCACAGGTGTCTTTGTGCACAAAAACGCACAAAGACAATCATCATCCTCGGTTCGAGAGACAACCAACATTTATCTAGAAAAAAGGAAAACTGCCTAAGAATTGCAAGGGTATCGATGGAATATTTTTAACTTTATATTGAAATTTTTAATGTTTTATTTTATGCCACAATGCCTTGCTAGATGATTACTCCTTCCCTGCCAGAACCTTCCCATATATAAAAGAAACTATTGAAGTTAATACAGGTCCGTGTAATTCAATATATGTAACATTTTTTACCCATAGCCCATTACCCTTTACTGAGTGGAAGAAATGTAGCTATTATTTGTCATTTGGGATTAAGCTTGATAATTTTATCTAATGTAATTTCTGATATTTAATATTATTTCATGTATCTTTCTGTAGTTATTATATATACTTTTATTGGTTCTGAATGCTTCAGTCTTCAGTTCACACATCTTCATATGTTTCTCTGAATCCACAGAATTCTAAAAGATATAGAAGACCATCAGGGTTCTGGTGAGATACACTGTGGACAATCTGTGGAAGGATCTGGGCAGGGATCACTGATTTAGTCAGATGAAATTAACAAGTACTTATTAAATGATTTCTTCATGCCAGGTAATTACTAGGCACTAGGAATATACAAGGAAAAGTCCCTGTTCTAAAAGAGCTCACTTTTGAATGTGGCCGAATCTAATCAAATGTAGGAGAAGGTATGGGTAGGTTATGCTCTGAATAGAGGACATGGCTGTGTTGACATGATCCACAGTTCTTGTAAGTGCATCATAGATCTCAAATACAACTAAAATTAGACTCACAGCAAAGCCCCTATAAAATATATGCATATATAGAGATATATTTAGATCTCTTATGAAGTATAAAATATGTATAAGTGTATTACATAAATATACATATATGTATATAAAGAATTCTATCTACCCATCTATCTAATTCTAAGTCAGGAGGGAAAGGAGATCTGAAGACAAGTAAATGTGGAGTCAATCTGAGAATGAAATGTAGTCACATTGCCCAACTTCCCTTTGGGTATTGAAGGTTCCAGGGTGCAAAAGGAGTTTCATGTCTAGAACAAGAGCTTACTTCTCCAGGAATTTTTTTTATCATTTTGTTGCCATCTATCACAATGAAGCTGTGTCCTGAGAACATGAGACTATTCAAAAGGCTCAGCTCTATGGATGATTGAAGGATGGACTCCCTTCATTTTGAAGTCTCATTGAATCAGAGGACAAGCATAGCCCCAGGCCCTCTTTCTGAAAAGTGCCATGGACTAGTCCTAGCATCCCATTTAAAGCATCAAAGCCAACCTTTTCTTTCCCTACCTTGGACTTAGCCACATTCCATGGTGCCATGACATTTCTATCAGGTCTCCTTCATACAGCCCTTTCAATACTCCAATAAAGGAATGAATACCAAAGCCCAGCCTTTCCCCCATTCAGTTTTCAGCTCTGTTAGTTTTCAATACAAGAAATGTATTTAAAACTAGATAAGGTTTGTTAACTCTTATATACCACTGCCACTCATCCCAGTCCAAGAGAATAAAACTACATATGTGACAAGATTTGCAATTCAAATGACATCATTTGACTTTGAAAATGGAGAAGGGGTCTGGGATGGATGGATAGGGCAGGCAGATGGCAGATAAAGAGTGGTATTCACCTACAGCAAGAACATTATAGACCTATTTAGGACAAAACAGTGATTTTCTTTAGTTTATTTTAGAGATTTTCTAGTCAATTCAACCTGAAAATGTAACTCTCTCTTTGGCACTGAACTTCAAAATTGAGATGAAAATGCACTTGGTTTATGTTAGTCTGCTTTCTTTGTTTTTGTTTGTTTTTAAAGGACCCTTGTGAAAGGAAATAGGACTGCTTCTGATTATGTGGATATCTGAATAACCATAAGGATCCCAAGGAATGATACGACTTTGAAATCTTAAAAAATGGTGGGCACATTTTTTCAAGATGAGATTTCACAGGCTAGGTCCGTAATGCATGTCATAATCAAAGTACTTTCTTGAAAAAAATACAGGGGCAGAAAATATGAAGGATCTACTTAGAATCTTTTTAACAAATTACACAATCCTCTCCTAGCACTTGAACTAATTTTAGGTATCTTTCATGTATATAAAATTATTCTAACAATTTCACAAAGGTTTTACTCATAAGAATTCTTTTGACTTTAGCTTTAAAAACAAACCCACTATTTTTTAATTAGAATGATAACAAAATCAGTTTAAATCAGTGAATTTCAAATATTTTGGCAATGTTATAGTAAAAGAAACCAACAACTCAATAATTGTTTTCAAGGTCAATGAAGGAAGTTGACATTTTTCAAATCTCATGAAAAATCAAAATAAATGGACATATTCCTGCTTTTTATCAAAATCCACCTATTTTTAAATTTGTGAAGGAATTTGTGAGCTATTAGCTTTCACTGGTAATGAACATAACCCTTCAATAAATGCTAATAATAAGCATGTGTGTGTGTTTATGCATGTATGTTCATGTGTGTGTGCACATGCACACCTTAACAGATCTGAGAAAGTTCTTTGAGCAAGGCTATAATGGAGAGAATTTAAGAGCCTTTGCTATCTGTCTTGATCTTTTCTCTCTCTCTTTCTAGCCTTCTATCCTAGTGCTCCTTCACTCTTTGCATATTCTAAAGTCTATCCACAATTGTCTTCTGTTCTTCTCTGTGAAGGACATCCTCAGTATACACTGCTCATCGCTGCCAGTTATCTCCCATCATAGGACAGATCAGGTGTCCCTCCTCTGGGAAACTTCCTTGATAATCCTAATCAAAAATGTACTTTCCCTTGAATTTTCCAAAACTACTTTGGTTATTTGTTGTGCCACAACATATTCTCCTTGTATTATATTCATTTGTGTATACAAGCCATCCACACTCTTCTGCCCATAAACACACAAACACACACATACACACATCACAATGGCAGTTAAATGGCAGAGTAAAGCAAGTATTGGATTTGGAGTAAGGAAGAATTGAATTAAAATCCTTTCTTAGACATTTTAACAAGCTGTCTGACTCTGGGCAAGTCACTTAATCTCTATCTTTCTCCATTTTCTGATCTATAAAATGGGGAGGGTAATAATAACATATACCTTTCAGGGTTTTTGAAAGGATGAAATGAGATAATGTATGAAAAGCATTTTGAAGACCTTAAAGTGCTATATAATTGCTAGTTATTATTATTATTAGGAGTGTAACTGTGAAAATGTGGTTTTGCCAAGACTGTGAATTGCCAAAACTGCAAAGGTTTCGGTCAAACTGTAAAGATAATTTTTAGTGTCTTGATTTAAAATCTAAAATTAAGTGGTCGCCATGGGAAAATTCCCAAATATGAAAATACCCAAGTCAGCTGGGTTTTATGGAGATTTTAATTAATACAAACAAAGCAATTAATGGAAGAGAGAGAGAGAGAGAGAGAGAGAGAGAGAGAGAGAGAGAGAGAGAGAGAGAGAGAGAGAGAGAGAGAGAGAGAGAGAGAGAGAGAGAGAGAGAAGCGAGAAAATAGCAGAAAGGTAGGCCAAATGTCCTAGGCCTAAGCCTTAAGGGAGAAAGAGAGTCAGGCTTTATCACTTACCACAAGATCATCCCAAGCAAGCTCCAGTCCTTCACTGAAATCCTGAACTCCTGAACTGAGTCCAGAGCTACAATTCAGCTTCCAAACTTAACTCAAACCAAACTGAACTGAATTCTCCTTTTAAAGAAATTTTCTCTTATGTCACCTCCCCTAATTTTTCACATCTACCAATCACAGTAGATACTTTTCCCCAGGACTGCCCATTCTTAGTACTCACCACTCTTTAGTTCTCATCTTCTCTGGGTAGATTATATCTTCTGAGATATAATCTCAGAATATAATCACCTCTTTTGTTAAGCTTGCTTTTTGTAAGTTGCTTGACCTTTTAGTGATTAATTCAACCTTTATAGGCAGTTAGCACCTCTTTGTATTATATCCAAAAATAGACCACCTAGCTTAAGTTTTGGCTTCACTATAAGTATAAGTTAGGGACTTTTCATTGTTCAGTCCAGAGTTTGCAACTTTATCTTCCCCTAAGGCACTGTCTGAGTAGGGTGGAGTAATTTTAAAAGTTCTCAAAACATTTCTGACCAAGTAACTCCATTGTTATAATAGGGGAATAGCTTAATCAAATCTTCTGAAGTAGAGTCTGAGCAGTTTTAATATTCACAGGAGAAATATAGATAGGAGAGGGCATTCTGAAATTTGCTTGAAGATACCAATGTGAGTATATGGAGGGAAGAGTGGGAGCTAGCACAGGTTCATCCCTGAGGGACACTTCTTCCCAGAGAAGAGATGGGGAGAGGGTCTTTATATGACTAGATAAGAAGTAGGTAGAGATGCCTATTCCATAGGGTTGCCTTGATTTATCTAATTTTTAATGCCTCCTTCCTTCTCTACTTTTTCCTTCGGTGCTAATTTGTTTATTCGGTGACATTAAAAAAGATTACCCAAGAGTGAAATTATGAGAGAAGTGAAGGGAAGGGGTAAGATGTTGGTTCCAGTATGGATAGAGCTCAGAAATACTCTAATATTTGCATTGGATTTGCTTAGAGAGAGATATCACAGACCATTCATTCTTCTTCCAGGTAGTTAGGAATGGAGAGTAAGGGTGTAGAATTGTGATAGTCACTGGTATAATTGGGACAACAGCCATTTTCAGTGCTTTTATCTATTGTGATAGGACCATAAGACTTATAGCACACCTAGAACTGTGATGCAAGCTACTTATCAGGAGTCCACACTCGCAGAGAGTGTATCTGAACAGGCTTTGTAGGAGAGATGGATTATGAGATGGTTGGAGCAGCAGATTTTGAGAGCCATGCCAGTTGTGATATTGTGGGGAGAAGGAAAAAAATACCATTTCATAAAGTTGCCTACTCTTTCTCTCCACACCACAATTAACCCACGTCCCTCACCTCCAAAAATAGGTGTGAGAAATGTAATTGCTCTGTTCCTAACACTTTTTCCCTGTGGAAAAAATAAGTTTTTGTTTAGGCAAATGGAATGGAGGATTATATGGAATATAAGAGGAGGAAGCCAGATTTGTGCTGTCAGGTTGACACACTAATAAGTTATGCAGAATGCACTAGAAAGAAAGCATACATTTAAAAATAAAAAAAGCAAATCTCAATGTTAAACTCCATGTCCAAGATAGAGATGTCACATGTGTTTTATGAGAAAAAAATATTTTTGTATGCATATCAAACTATACACACAGAGGACCATTTATAGCAACTTAAAAAATTTTTTTCATCATTCATAGTAATCATACTGATAACATTTCTTTTATTCTGCTTGCTACTGGAGTTGTCCTACAGATGTTTTCAGCAAGAATACAGCAGATAAGCTTTCATTCTGATGCTTTTATTCAATTGCAAATTTTATTTTATCTACCTGTATAGAGCATAAGGAGAAAGGAAAAGGAGAAGAAAGGGGGAGGAGAAGAAGGAGGAGGAGAACAAGAATAAGAGGAGAAGGATCAGGAGAAGGATAAGAATGAGGAAGGAGGAAGGAGGAAGGAGGAAGGGGAGAATGAAGATGATGAGGATGAGGAAAAACAAAGAAAGAAAAACCTAAGTCATCTTTTAGACCATAAACTGGGGAGAGAAATGATAAAGTATAGCAATGTCAACCAACGTGTTTTTCATCAGACACATTGTGTGTTCAAAGAATGCAATGATAACAGTGAAGACTTGGAAAGGAGTCGAAAACTCTTGCCAATTGGCCTCTTAAGACACCATGGATTGAGTTAGCAAAGCAGTCACTGTGATATATATGTTCCTAAGAGTAAAAAGAATAGAATAGCAAAGGATTGCAAAATGGCTCTACTCAGAACTGATCAGCTTGACACAAAAGACAGGCGAATGAATTGTGTGTCTTTGTTTTCTGGTACCACAAGAAGGAAATATATGTTAGAAAATGTTGGAAATATAGAGAGCCCATATTTTAGGAATATTTCAGTACAGATGAGTATAAATGTCTTATCCACATAATGTACTGAAGATATGAATGCTTGGAAACTTACTGTACCACTTATAGTCACAGGCTTTATACCTTGTTCTCAGTCTGAAGCCAGACAACAACACATTGAAGAGCAGTGCACAATATCATTAGTTAAGGCTTCCCTTTGTTTGTAAAGATATAGAAGTGGGGGAGAGATAGGAGAAAGTAGGAGAAAGAAGGAGGAAGGACAAGATGAGAGAGCAAGAGAGCACTCTGATACAAGCTCAATTTTAAATCTTGACTTCTTTGTCTAGAGATTTCCCTTTGTCCTTCCCCATCATGTCTTTTCATTCATTTGGAGCACCTCTGACTCAAAATATAAGGAAAATAAGTTTGTCATTTCCTGGAAACAAAACTCATTTTCAGTAGGAATAACTAATAGCCAAGATTGAAAGAAAGCAGGAAAATCCTGAGGATAAGTGGTACCAATTCTTTAGGCAACCACAGGGCAGAGGAGAAGATGGAAGTGGAGAAGGAATGAATTTATTAGAGTCTAGTGAGGCAGCATTTTCTGTTCAGGCAGTTCACTTTAAATGGGGGTCAATGAACCAGACAAATTAACCCAGATTATATTCAGGTCAGTATAGAAGACAATTCCTTTGCAATTGGCTGACTACTGTTCCAGATACTGTTTCCTTTGATCCTTCATTCCTTTCTTCTAGCTGTGAAAACGATACTTCCCATCAGCCAGGAAAAACAACAACAACAACAAAATAAGCTTCAACCTTCATCAGATTACCTGAAAGTAGAGCCAAAGTCAAGGTACTCCTAAAATCTGAAGAGAAAGAGCCAAAAAACCCCAAGCCTAAATCCAACCTCAGTTCTAAGAAAATCTTATCTGAATGCAAATTTCAGAAATTCTAGTTAGCAATTAAACTAATGATGAAATAATAATGATAAATCAAATAGTTTTTAAGAGGTGGTTATAAACTCCTTGAGGGTGGTTGGGATCATCTTTTGCCTCTTTGTGTATCTCCATTGCTGAGCACAGGGGTTGACATATTGTAAGCACTTGATAAATGCTTATTGATTTATCAAGATGGATATACTTAATCTAGACTTTAAAAAAAGCCCACTTCTAGTTTAAAAGCATGAAGAGAATCATGTAGAAAAGCTGGTATTTGCTCTAAATATTAAGAACAAATGTATTCTCCCACAACATCTGACAAAAAGTCTAAATACCATAGCACATAACTGTATATGCAGTGTCCATGCCAGGGTAAAAAGTATAGCATGAGGAGGGGATGTGGCCAAGTAGGGACATTAATTCATTGCTGGTGGAGTTGTGAACTGATCCAACCATTCTGGAGGGCAATTTGGAACTATGCCCAAAGGGCAATAAAAGACTGTCTGCCCTTTGATCCAGCCATAGCACTGCTGGGATTGTACCCCAAAGAGATAATAAGGAAAAAGACTTGTACAAGAATATTCATAGCTGCGCTCTTTGTGGTGGCCAAAAATTGGAAAATGAGGGGATGCCCTTCAATTGGGGAATGGCTGAACAAATTGTGGTATATGTTGGTGATGGAGTACTATTGTGCTCAAAGGAATAATAAAGTGGAGGAATTCCATGGAGACTGGAACAACCTCCAGGAACTGATGCAGAGTGAGAGGAGCAGAACCATAAGAACATTGTACACAGAGTCTAATACACTGTGGTATAATCGAACGTAATGGACTTCTCCATTAGTGGCGGTGTAATGTCCCTGAACAACTTGCAGGGATCCAGGAGAAAAAAACACTATCCACAAGCAGAGGACAAACTGTGGGAGTGGAAACACCAAGGAAAAGCAACTGCCTGACTACAGCGGTTGAGGGGACATGACAGAGGAGAGACTCTAAATGAACACTCTAATGCAAATATTATCAACATAGAAATGGGTTCAAATCAAGAAAACATGTAATGCCCAGTGGATTTACGTGTCGGCTATGGGGGGTGGGGGGGAGGAAAAGAAAATGATCTGTGTCTTTAATGAATAATGCTTAGAAATGATCAAATAAAATATAATTTAAAAAAAAGTATAGCATGAAATGTGGATAAAAGAAATATCCTCTTAAAAACAATTGCCAAAAACAACCATGGCTAGAATAGCTTGTGAACATTGTTGAAAACCTATCAGGGAATGGCAGAAAACATTAATATTTTTCATCATATGAAGCAGGGGAAAACTTAAAAGCAAAATTCCTCAATTAAGGGAACAAAAAAGAAAACATGTAGCCTAGAGTGAGGTAGTGAATATCTTCATTTTTTCCTAGACTGCACACAAGGCTTCTTCAACATGTCCCAGAAACCTTTTATTTTTGGTTCATTTTAGCTCTGAAAATTGCACCTTAGAAACATCCTCCTTCACTTTGGAATTACTTCTGATTATGTGGATCGTCCTAAAGTTTTGATTTAAGGAGAGAATCCAGACCACTCATTTCTTTATTTTCCACCTCCTTCATGTGTCCTGCCAAGTACCTTTTTTTCTTCTCTGCCCTCCTAACTGTTCAGCTTCCATTTAGATGTTCTCTTCCCTTGTTAGAATATAAGGTCCTTTAGAACAGAGACCATTTTTCTTTTTGCTTATATTTGGATTCCAAATGATTAGCACAATGTCTGGAACATAGTAAATGTTTGATAAATGTTCATTGGCTAATTCTCCTCTGTCTCTCTCCATTTAGATGGGATATAATAGAACACATACATTCATATATATATGTATGTATCCTATTATTTGGCAACTGAAAACAGAAGTCTAAAGTTTAAAGCAAAGGAAGGAGTCAAAACAGAGCAATGAACAAACTAATCAATTAAATCAAAACTTCATTATTGTGGCAATGGTGTGTTGTGTGTGTGACTTGAAGGGGATACATCTTCAAAGTGTCCTCTCTCAGCAGTTCTGAATTACTCCAAGAATACTGGCCACTTTCTTTTCTTTTTTCTGAAGAGAGCTAAAATTATATACATTTTTCTCCTTCATATAATTTTAGTCCAGAGAAGGTAAATTTTAGGTCCATGATGAATTCCTGAACAGTGTTTCTTAATGGAGAAAGGAGGTCTTTAAGCTTTACCTACAAAGTTTGAAACTTGTCCCACCAAATATCAGTTCTGCAATGAAACCCATTTATTTAAAAAAACATAGTACACACAGGAGAACATATCCCAGGCTGTCTTGAATGAAAAACAAAAGAAAACAAAAGAAAACAACTATCCCACTAGAAGCAAAGCAATTTACCTCAACCAATGAAGTGAGTCCCAGATTTCACCCAGAACTGCTCTTCTCATGTTAGCTTCTTCCTAGTCTATTTTCTCTTTCAGTGACCTAAAAAGTAGATGGTATTAGCAATCTTCTCTTTTGGAGCTAGAAGCTAGAAGAATGAAGAAGCCCAAGATCATGTCTCTCTTTTCTCCCATTCTCACAAACTCTGACCTATTCCTCAAAGAAATGTAGGCCATTAGGTTCCACCAATGAGAAGTACCAATACCAATGGACTTTGAGGTTAGGGTTATATCATAGAGAAATCAAGAAAGTACAAGAGAAACTGCAAAGAAGGAAGATAAGGAATTTTTGGTATCTCTATGGTTTCAAGAAATACAAAAGAAGGAAAAACTTGAATTACATCAAAAATAATACAGAAAGCTTGCGTACTGCTAATATAATCAATGACAGAAGTTATGTTAAAGAAAATGCCTGAAACTTGTGTCTTTGCAAAATTAAGCAAGAAATTGAATGAAACTGCTTCATGATTGCCACCTAAAAGGCTTTACATGACATGAATTAAAAGAACACTTTACCAGTTTCCTCTCAGACATAAACTTGATCCCACCTTTTCAACAGAAGATATCACATTCCTATCAAAGTCTGAGAACACTAAAAACAATATAGGTAAACTACATATTTATGAGCATTATACATAGTATCTAAAGATCATATAGTTAAAAATTTATAACTACCTTTGAAAGAACAATGGATTAATCAAGAAACAAAAAAATGTGTCAAAATATCCCAGAGGTATAAGGAACAACTTAGTAGTGATGTGGTAATTATTGAACAAAGTGCTTGAAAGCACTGTAATATTCATATAGATTTTCTGAATTGTTTATTGCAAATGCTTTGACTCAGGTATGAATTTGTGGTTTATTCATCTACAAATAGCATAAAATATATCCAAGTATACTAAGAAGAATAGAGTAATGGATGTCCACATGGAAAATTATTCTCTAAATATTCCAATACAACAATGGCAAGAGCAATGTATATAAAATGCCATACCTTTGGTGGTGGTGATGGGGGATGATGTAAGCTTGTTATGCTTCTACTTCTTATTTTCTTCTATCTAGTCAAGTAGGAATTGAATCATTCTGGTAATGAATGACACAAGTATTAAATTCCATGATCATCTTTCCTAAATAGAATCGAGTATGGATTCCAAGTTCTTCCAAAATATCTTATTAATCACTTTTATATACAAAGGTGATATGAATATATCTCAGCTGGAAAACACATTAAATTGCTTCTTCATCTCTTGGACTCTTTCTTCAGTGATATCAAGATGCCGATTGGAATCAACAAAGACAATTATTGATTTGTCCAAGAGAGAAAAATAAATACTGAGATATTCAAGCTTAAATCTGGAGGTCAAATTGAAGCAATGGATAAAAGTAATAATTAAAATATCTTTAAAACCTCCAGGAAGACATATAAAGCATGAAGTCCTTACTGTGAAATATGAAATTCTATGTGTTAAGAAACTTACTAGCAACTTGCCACTAAAGCTCAATGAGAAAATATGATAAGCAATTAATATATATGCAACACAAGTCTTTTTATACCATATTACAACTATAAAAGGCAATAAATTTGGAAAGTATTTTAACAAAAACCTTTACAATTATTTTTAGATTTTTAAAATTAGATTTCTTTAATGACAAGAGTCTATTTTCTTTCCTTCCCATCTCCCTCTATTCCAAACAAAACAAAACAAAAGGAGACATGTACAAAACCTTTTTAATTTGATGTAGTCAAAATTATTTATTTTACATTTTCTGATTTTTTTCTGTCTTTCTTGATTTTAAAATCTTTTCTTTCCTGAAGATCTGACATGTATACTATTACATATTCACCTAATTTGCTTATAGTTTCCTTCTTTATATTCAAATCATTCACCCATTCTGATTTTATCTTGGTGTAGGGTGTGAGGTGTTGATCCAAACCTAATCTCTCCCACACTCTCTTCCAATTTTCCCAGCAGTTTTTATCAAATAGTGGATTTTGGTCCCAGAAGCTGGGATCGTTGGGCTTATCATAGGCCTTGCTGAGGTCACTTTTCCCAAGTCTATTCCACTGATCCTCCTTTCTGTCTCTTAGCCAGTACCAAATTGTTTCGATGACTACTGCTTTATAGTATAGTTTGAGATCTGGGACTGCAAGACCATTTTTGTTCATTTTTTTTTCATGATTTCCCTGGATATCCTTGATCTTTTGTTCTACCAAATGAACATTGTTATGTTTTTTTCTAATTCAGTAAAAAAGTTTTTTGGTAGTTTAATGGGTATGGCACTAAGTAAGTGAATAAATTTGGGTAGGATGGTCATTTTTATTGTTAGCTCATTCTACCCATGAGCAATTGATGTTTTTTTCCAACTGTTTAGATCTAGTTTTAATTGTGTAGAGAATGTTTTGTAGTTGTTTTCATATAGTTCCTGTGTTTGTCTTGGCAGATAGATTTCTAAGTATTTTATATTGTCTAGGGTGATTTTAATTTTTTTTTAAAACCCTTACTTTCCATCTTGTAGTCAATACTGTGTATTGGCTCCAAGGCAGAAGAGTGGTAATGACTAGGAAATGGGGGTCAAGTGCCTTGCCCAGGTTCATACAACTGGGAAGTGTCTGAGGTCAGATTTGAACCTAGGACCTCCTGTCTCTAGGCCTAGCTCTCAATCCACTGAGCTACCCAGCTGCGCCCTGGGGTGATTTTAAATGGACTTTCTCTTTCTAATTCTTGCTGCTGAAATTTGTTGGAAATATATAGAAATGCTGATGACTTAAGTTGGTTTATTTTGTATCCTGCAACTTTGCTAAAGTTGTTGATTATTTCCACTAGCTTTTTAGTTGATTCTCTAGGACTCTTTAAGTAAACCATCATATCATCTGCAAAGAGTGATAGCTTGGTCTCCTCATTGTCAATTTTAATACCTTCAATTTCTTTTTCAAGAAGCATTATTTTTATTGATCAATATAAATGATTCAGGGAAGAGTAGAAACAGCCACACCTTTTTGCAATTTGCAAATATTTATTAACTACTAAATTCCTAGCTAGGTAGACATAAGCCACTCGCTAGAATTATAATACAACTAAATTGTATAATATACACAAATGTTTAAATACCTATGCAAATGTAGATTTCAACATATTCATGAGAATCCATCACACATTGTATTGAAACATTATGATCACAGACAAAACCATTGCTTACTACAATCAGAATAGTATTAGTCCATAATAATTGAAGAGTGACATCTTTAATAGATGGTAACATACCAAATAATCATAATCTCCAAGCCTGATGAAATAAAACGCCTGGCTATCCTTCTCTTTGTTCCTCACACATACTTTATCTCTCATACCTGTGTCTTTGTACTAGTTGCCCCACATGCTTAGAATACATTCTCTTTTCAGCAGCATTTAAGACACAGCCTCCTTAACATATAGCTCAGAAATTATCTAGTACAGACATGAACAAGAAACTACTTTATATGAGGTGTATCAAAAAGTCTTAGTGCAATTTTAAGCTTTGATAACTTAAATAAGTATGAATACTTGCATAACAAATATATATAACATATGATAATTATATATAATAAGTATACATAAGTACATATGTATATTTAATAATTATATTACTAAACTCTAATGGCTTAAATAATATCATATGGCTAATTTTTATATTAAAATGATAAGCTTTAATAGCTTTAATTGTAATGATTTCATAGATGATTGATTATTAAACGAACAAATAATAAACTTTAGTAGTTTTCAATTGCACTAAAACATTTGGGACATCCTGAACATATTCTTTGAAAGAAGATAACTGATTAGTCACAATATTAGTCTTCCATAAACACCATTTGTGAGAATAAAATACTCTGCTGGTTAACATTTTCCTTCCTTTGGAAAATTAAAAAAAAGTGAAGAAATCCATAGAAAATACAAACAGATAATGGACAAATAAACTAATAATGAAATTGTCATGAAATTGAATGTCTATAAAAGCCTAAACTTTTATTGAATGCAGGACAAATGCTTCTCAAAAGCTTGGAAAAAAGGACAGCTCTGGAAGGTACTAATGGAAATCTTTTTTCAGCCCTACAAATCACTGCAGTCATTGTTTTTATGACCCCATCAATGTTCCCCTAATTATAGACGAAAGAAGCACTTTTGTGTTGATTGAATTCTACATTACCGGACCTGGCTTATATGAGGACTTAGCAGCCTCTATTATATGAAAAACATGAGATCTCTTTTAGAATGACATGTAAACTTAAATTTCCTGCTTAGGACCTTCATGTAGCCCTTATATTTCAGTATTTGATATTTTACTTATTTTAATAGAATAAAGGAAAATATTTTTCTTAGCATCATATATAATGGCCAGTCTTGTATGAAATACCAAGAAATTCATTTAAGATGTATTTTGATTAGATTTTTCCCAATCACTGAGAATTTAAAAACAAATTAAAAAGATATATATTTCTGTTTCCTAGTCTCAGCTTCCCAATTTTCTTGGTCTTTAGAGATGGGAAGAATTATATTTTTGCAAAGAGGAAAGTTTTCATTCATCTCAAATTATTATATTACCATAATGTCAAATTTGTTTAATAGTCTATTTTATTTTTAAAAAATAGACAAAGAATATAGAGTAAATTAAAGTCACATGACTTGGAGTTTTCCTTGAATTATATTTTCCTTTAGTTATTTTCCTTACATTAATTTCCTTCAAACTATAAGAAGACCATGTAGTATGATTGAGAATATTTCATAAAAAGAAACATTCATTCTTTTTGGGTGATAAAAAAGCAAAAGTCTAAGATACTAATAATAAAGATACCTGACATCTACCTAGCACTTTATGATTTGCAAAATTCTTTAACATTACTATCTCTTTTTATCCTAACACCAACCTTGGGAGGTAGGTGCTATTATTATCCCTATTTTATGGATTTAGAAACTGAGGCACACTGACATTAAGTTTCTTATCAGCTTTATTCAATTATTAAGTGCCTGAGGCCAGATCTGAATTCAAGTCTTTTAGGTTCCAGATCCAATATCCTATCTACTGTGTCACCACCTGCCCATTTAAAAAGAGAGACAAAGTATAGGTTAAAAATAAAAATAATAAAAAAGATCAAGTTTTTAAAATAATCTATACAGGAATAAGAGGAAATGAAAGAATTAGGAGAAGTGAAGGCAGAGGAATAAAATTGATACTCAATGGACTAAAGATCTTAAACTGTCTACAGGTAAAACAGTGTATTTTGTTCTGTGGATTTGCAGAGCAAGGAAGTTTCACTATAAATAGGGAGAGGGGCAATGGAGAATGTATCCTTATCAAATCCATGGATAAATAGCAAAGGGAAGTGATATTGATAATTTTTTTTGTTTTGTTTTGTTTTGCCAGGATGATTATAGAAAATGGAAGAGAAGACTAAAGGAAGGGATTGAACATAGACATAACAAATTGAGAACTCAGTCTAGTGGAGGAGGGGATGCAGTGAAGAGCATTCACAGGGGGTAAAATGTATGTGCCTGTTACAAAAAGTAGCTCAATCTTGTTGGAGAGAATCATGTGCCTCACTGAATAACATCCTGTTCCAAAATGGATAGGTTCCTTGGGGAAACTGTCATCTGTAGAATGATATTTGGTAGGACAGAGACAGATAGGTATTATGGCATGGCTAATAACAAGAATAATGTTCTTGGGGAGGGCAAATTACTAGGATTATGTGTTTTAGGAAATAGGATAATTTCTATCATGCAATGCTGATTCTACCCAATATTGACTTGCTTATGCTATGATATATCTAAGAATAAGACATAGCAGAAAAAAAGGGATAGTGGAGCAAGAGACATAAAAGCAGAAATGATATATAAATCATTTAGAAGAGGGAACATCATCCTGGTACCTCAAAAACCTTAATATCTTGAGGAATACAGATATCAACAAAGAAACAAAACAGAAATTAAAAGTTCAGAATTGACTAGAAACAAAGGGAACATTTTTAGAAGAGAGTACAGAAAAAAACCTAACAAAGGTAAGAAATATCTGGAATGGAGAAAAAAATTTAAGTGAACAAATTGACTGAGAAGAGAAAGAAAAAGAACAAAAGTAAGAAACATAGCTAAATAAAGACAAAATCAGTCATTTAAGCAAATCCCCTAAATTATGAAGGTCAATAAATGGGACCATGGAGTCTGAGAAGTAGTGTTGCATCCAACATTAGTAGAATAATTACCATAATTAATCATATTTAAAACAAAAATATTTCATATCATTATGCCCAAAGGACTATAAAACAATGCAAACCCTCTGATCCAGGAGTGCCACTACTTGGTCTGTATCCCAAAGAGATTAGAAAATGGGAAAGGACCTGATTGTACAAAAATATTTATAGTTCCTCTTTTTGTGGTGGCAAAGATTTGGAAGTTAAAGGGATGGCTATCAATTGGGGTATGGCTGAGCAAATTGTGGTATATGATGGTGATGGAATACTAGTGTGCCCAAAGGAATGATGGCTAGTCTAATTTCAGAAAGAACTGGAAAGACCTATGTAAACTGATATAGAATGAATCAAGCAGAACCAGGAAAACATTGTGCACAGTAACAGCAATGTTGTAGAATCATCAACTGTGATAGACTTAGACTTCTCAGCAATACAATGATCCAGGACAGCTGTGAGGGATGTATGGAAAGAATGCTGTCCACCTCCAGAGCAAGAACATTTGGAGTCAGAATGAAGATGAAAGCATACTATTTTTCACTTGTTTACTTGGATGTATGTTTTGGGGTTTTGGTTTTATAAGGTTATTCACTTACAAAAATGAACAATATGAAAATATGTTTGCATGATAATACATGTATAACACAGATTGAACTGCTTTGCCAGCTCTGGGAGGGCTGAGGGAAGAAAAGTGCAAGACAATTTGGATCATATTATTTAGGAAACCTTGTGTGGAAATTTGTTATTACATGTGCCTGGTAAAAAATAAAATATAATAAAAATGTCATTCCAATATTTCCTAGCTATTTGAACCAATAGTCATTCTTATCCTAAAAACAATCATTTTACATACACTTTCACAAATGTTTGCTTTCTGTAACTTCACTCAGATCATATCAGGTGGTTATAGTCTTTGCTTTATAATTGTTGTATAATTTGTTTTATAATAATAATTTAATATGAAAAAGAAAATTTTTTGATTTTTCACTTGATAAGCAATAAATACCCAACTTAATAAAAATTCCAAAACACATGATTATATTAATAGATATGGAAAAGTCTTTATAAAATCCTATACTTATGCCAAAAATCTTAACATATATTTATATTTGTGTAAATATACACATATATATCTTTTTAAGAATGTGATAAAATTATTTATTTAAAACCAAATGCTTTTATTGAGGGAAACTTGTCTTTTCCACACTAGCAAATGGAAAATAAAATCTTACTCTTTCAGATAAATATTGGAATGAAGTGAAACACTCTCCACACTGTTTATTTACTAGAGTTCTAGCAACAGTTATGGGACAAAAGAAAGATATGTATTTTTTTCTTAATCCACAAACATTTATTAAGCTTATAAGCCAGTCAATGAAGGAAACACATACAAAGAATGAAACACTTTTAACTTTCATGAACTTTTACATTCTAATAGTGAAGGCATCAAGTACATTTTATCAGTATATGCAGAATAAACATAAAGAGAATAATTATACAATAGTTGGGGAGATAGAGCAGAAAGGCTTCCTATAGAAGATGCTTATTGATATACATCTATGGACATAGAGATGAGGAAGGGAGTACCTTCTAGGCATGAAGGCTAGCCAGGGCAAAGGTCTGGAGATGGAAAATGGAGAATTATGTGTAGAACAGAGAGAAGACCAGTTTGTTGTGATTATAGAACCTGACAAGGAATATGACATACAGTGAGGAGCCTCTACAATACTGAAATCCACTGAAGAATGAAATATAACAAATGTTGAGGATTATTTTAAAATACTCCATTAGGCTTCTTTTATTTGCCTATTTAAGTAAAATAGAACCAGCCCAAGCAAAACTGTAAAATAAGAAGATTTTGATTTCCATTCTTCCTTTTTCTGTGCCCTTACTGACAGCTCCTCCCCAAAGAATCAAAAGAAAGATATTAAAGGCACAAAGATAGGGAAATAGAAGGCATAATGAATTTTGCTCATGTTATTTTAGTTTATTTAGAAAATCCTACAGAGTAATAAAAATTAATTTAGAAAAACATTTCAGTAAAATTCGGGGCAAAATAAATTTGCTAGGACTTTGGTATTTCTATATAGCATTAATAAAATTTGAGGAAATAAAAAGTCTGGAAATTCCATTAAAAATAACTTACTAAATAATAAAGTATTTGAGAATAATCTATCAGAATACATGAAATACCTGAACAGATGAAATTTCAAAATATTTTTTTAAAGAAATGAAGAAAAAGTTAAATAAATGAAGATATATTCAGTTCTAATGACTTGGCTATGCCAATATAACAAAAATTAAAATACTACCAAAATTAGTTTATGGATTTAGTACTATGTCAATCAAATGACTGAAGAGATACTTTATAGTGGTAGACAAATTAAAAATATTATTTTGAAGGATAAAAGATTTGCAATTTCAAAGACAATATTAATAAAATGAGAGAATGAATAGTACTCACTATTTTATAATGGAGTAATCATCAAAACTATTTGGTGCTAGTTAAAAAAAAGAGAAAACTATATATCATTGGAATAGATGAATAAGGAAGAATCAGAAATAATGAAATCCATCAGGGTGAGTTTAATAAACTTGAAAACAAAAACTCCTTTGTAAAAATTTCTTATTTAACAAGAATTGCTGGGAAAATAGAAAGCAGTAGGGAAGAAATTAATTTTTAATCAAAATCATGCATCATATAACAATAATATTGAAATATGACCTTAATGTTAAAGATAATATTATTATTGTTATCATTTAAATTAGAAGAAAAATAGATTATATATCTTTCACAACTATGGCTAGGGTATATATTTTTCACCAAAAACTGGATAAGTAAATTTGGTGACATAAAATTGAAAATTCTTTATTTGAGCAAAATGCATGTACCTAGAATAAGAAGGTAACTGGAAAAAAAATTACATCATATATTTCTGATAGGGTTCTAATAGCAAACCCATATAGATTAACCAACAAAAATTTAAGAGCAAAAGTCATTCCTTAGCTCAATAAATGAACAATGGGTATCAATGAATGATTTGCAAAAGAATATCAGACTCTGAAGAACAATATTAAAGATCATGAAGGTCACTAATAATAGTAGAATTAAAATCAGATCAACTCTTAGGTTTTACTTCATACCCACAAAATATGAAAAATAACAAACAATAGGAATAGTTAATTTTTGTAAGGGGCTAAATATAGTTAGAGATTGCAGAGAATGTTGATGAAAAGGTGAATTGGTCTAATCATTCTGGAAATAAATTTTGAACTATGTCAAAAGAATAACTAAATACCTATAAGCTTTGACCCAGAAGTCCTGGTGCTAGGAATATAGTTCAATGGGTCTTTTAGTAAAGCCAACAACAGTAATAAAACAAAGGTCCTATACATTCTAAAATACTGTAGTACTATTTTTGTAGTAGCAAAGAACAATACTAAAGTACATGACCAATAATTGTAGAATTAAAAAACATTTAAATAAATATTAGAAGTTATCACAAAAATGATGATTATAGGGAGGCTAGCTAAGAAAGTGAAGTAAGACAAAAACAATGCAGCCCAGCTCCCCTGAAAGCTATGGAGAGAAGATCTGAGATGAGCACCAGCCTCAGTAGTAATCAAATATTGAAAGCGCACACACACACACCCCAGATCATCTTTCCAGCCAAAAACAAAAATTTGACCCACAGGCAAGTGACTAGCATGATTGTGAAACATGGGTGGGCCAGGATCTTGAAGCTAATCCTCTGGGAAAGGAAGAGGGTTGTGGAACTGTCACTCTCACCCCAGAAGCAGGAAACCAGATAATATAGTTTAGTATCATACAAAGCCACTATATTCCTGCCAAAAGTCTACAGACCCTAACTCCAGCACCAAATTCAACCTGGGAATTAAGGCTGGAAGAATAAATAAATAAAATGAAACAAAAAGGATAAAGAGTGATTCGGTTGCCAGGTATGTCCAAAATACAAACTCAGAAGAGGAGAATTGCTCTCAAACACCTTCAACCAAAACCTCAAGGAATAACACAGCTTGGTCACAAGATTAACAAGCAGCAATAAAACAAAGTCAAGAACTGCAAAAAAAGAGAGAGAGAGAAGGAAAGATTCACTATTTTATTTCAGAAACAACTGACCTAGAAAACAGATTAAGCAGAGATAATTAAGAATCATTGAGCCATTACTTTTAAGTCATGTTCAAGAATGGCTTAAATGACTCAGGAAATGTGTGAGGATAATCATAATAATATACTGTTGGGACAGTTGTGAATTGGTTCAGCAATTCTAGAAAATGTTTGGTGCTCTCTTGTCAAATAAACTATTACTCTAAAGGGATAAGAGACAGATGAAAGAACCCATGTGCATAAAAATATTTGTAGAAGCAGTTCATTGTTGTAGAAAAGAAACAAGCAAAATATTGCTCAAAATTGAGGAAGAGTTGAATTAACTATGACATATGAATGCAAAGGAATATATTATCATGTCATTAGAAATTATAATTAAAAATCCTGGGGAAACTTATATGATCTGAATCAGAGTTAAGCAAGAATTAAAATAACTTATACTCTGGCTACAATATTGCAAACAATTATGAAAATTTTAATTATATAGATTTAAATTACTAAAAAAAACATTAATTGCTCATGGATTGATTAAGCCAATGTAATAAAATGATGATACTACAAATCAAATTCTTAAAAATGTTTTTACAGACTTAGAAGAATAAAAAATTCAAAGAGAGAAAGAAAAAAGGGAAGCAAGATAATCTAAGTACTAGACTTAAAATCATACTACAAAGCAGGAGTCATTAAACAATTCAAAAGTGGGAAACTGGGAGGAAAAGGAGGTGAGAGAGAGAGAAAGAGAGAGAATGGATTCACTAATTGACAAAATATTATGGGGAAATTGGAAGGTAGCTGTGCAGAAATAAGATTTAAACTAAGATGGTACATCATATGCCAAGATAAAGTCCAAATTGATATATGGCTTAGCTATAAAGAATCACATGCAAAAAAATTGATGAGCAAGGAAGAAATTATTTTCAGTCCTGAGTAGGGGAAATATTCATGAATGAGCAAGTAATAGGATCACAAAAGATAAAATAAAAAAATTTCATTAACAAATTTTAAAGGTTTTAAAGAAACAAATATAGTATAGTAAAAAAAATACAAGGAAAACAAGTGACTGGGAGTGAGGGAAGTGAATTTTACAACATCTGTCTCAGATAAAGGTTTCTTTTCCAGGATATATAAAGAATTGATTTAAATGTATAAAATTAATAGCCATTCTCCAATAGATAAATTGTCAAAAGATATAAACAGTCTTATTTCAAAGAAAGAAATCATTAATGATAAAATTGACTACTTGAATTAAAATAACTTTGGGTTTCTATATCTCACTCACCAATTAGCAAAAAAAAATGATTAAAGAGAAAAATGCCCAATGTTGGAGAGTCTTTTGGAAAACAGGTACAATCAAATGTAATGGACTTCTCCATTAGTGGCAATGCGGTGATCTAGAGCAACTTGGAGGAATCTAGGAGAAAAACCACTATCCACATTCAGAGGAAAAACTGTGGGAGTAGAAACACAGAAGAAAAAAACAACTGCTTCAATACATGGGATGAGGGGACATGGTTGGGGTTGTAGACTCTAAATGAACATCCTAATGCAAACACCAACCACATGGAAATAGGTTCTGATCAAGGACACAAGTAAAACCCAGTGAAATTGCATGTCGGCTGTGGGTAGGGTAGGTGGAGGGGAGGGAGGGAAATAATATAATTCTTGTAACCAAGGAATAATGTTCTAAATTGACTAAATAAATTAATTTAAATAAAAAAATAGAACATTCTGGAAGAAATAATACTTGAAGTAATGTCTAAACATTTTTTTCCCCACAGTTGCTCATAATGGATTTTACTGTGGTCAAGGATTATTTGTGATGTGAGAATTTTTTTAAATGAAAAATAATAAACAGTAATGTCTTTTCACCTTTAAAAATAAGAAAATTAAAAAAGGAAATTAGCAAACCAAATTAAAGCATCAAAGATGAAAATGGAGACCTCACCTCTAATGAAGAGGAAACTAAGGCAATCATTAAAAACTATTTTGCCCAATTATATGGCAATAAATATGGCAATATAGGTGACATGGATGAATATTTACAAAAATATAAATTTTCTAGATTAACAGAAGAAGAAATATATGAAGATCAAATTTAGCTCTCCCCTGATTATAACAATGAAGGTACTTAGCTCTTCCTTGATTGTGAATATTGAATTGTAATCCTCTGTCTATTTGTTGATTTAATCCCCAGAAATGTGTAAGCACAGTACTTGAAGTTGAATGATCTGATCACCAAGGGTGTAAATCTCCCACTAAATCATGAGGTGGGAGGTCTATGACCCACATGTGTGATAGTGGGTAATGAATTAGAATTGACTAATTGCCTTCTGGGCAGTCCTAGAGTAGAGCATCTGTTGTTATTGAAATTTAGGGGAGGTGACATAAAAGAAAAAAATCTTTAAAAAGAGGACCAGAGGCCAGAAGAAGTTATTCAATTCAAGATTCCAGTTGGATGGAAGAACTCTGACTCGGTGTAAAGACTGGAGTACAGACATTTGAGGAGAGACTGGAAGAAGAACTTGACCCTGGAGGAACTTGTGAAGGAGACCTCAGACTGCTTTCTTTTTATATGGTCACCATTGGTGAGTGAAAGGCTGATTTAGTGACCCCACCTTTCTGGAAGTGTGAAGCCTCCAGGAAAGGCCCATCATCTTGAGACTCTTTTCCCCTGGCTGGGGCTTAGAATTCCTAACTGGTATCAGTAGAAGCCAGAGCTTTATCTCTCTCTCTCTCTCTCTCTCTCTCTCTCTCTCTCTCTCTCTCTCTCTCTCTCTCACTCTTTCTATCTCTCTCCCCTTTTCTCCCTTCCTTATTATCTTCCCTCTATTATAAATAAACTACCATAAATTCTATTTACTTTAGTAATTCATTTTGGGATTTAGAAATTAAATCCCTGGTGACCACCTATATAAATATTCAGAGAAAAACCACAATAAAAATTAACAAATAGAATACTTAAGTAATTCCATATTACAAAAATAATTTGAACAAGCTATCAAAGAACTCCCTAAGAAAAAATCCCCAGGGCCTGATGGATTCACAAGTTAATTCTATGAAACATCTAAAGAACAACTAATCCCAATACTAAACAAACTCTCTGACAGAATAAGCAAAGAAGGAGTTCTACATTCCTTTTATGGTACTGATTTATGGATCTGATTCCAAAATCAGGCAAGTTAAAAACAGAAAAGGGAAACTATAGACCAATCTCCTTAATGAACATAGATGCAAAAATGTTAAAAAGAATACTAGCAAATGATTCCATCAAGTGATCACAAGGGTTATTCATTATGATCAGGTGGGATTTATACTAGGAATGCAAGGATGGTTCAATATTAGGAAAACCATCCACATAATTGACCATATTAACAAGCAAATCAACAAAAATCACATAATTATTTCAAGCAGAAAAAGCCTTTGACAAAATACAACACTCATTCCTACTGAAAACACTAGAAAGCTTAGGAATAGACAGGCCTTTTCTTAAAATAATAAGCAGTATATATTTAAAATCATCAGCAAGCATCATCTGCAATGGGGATAAATTAGAAGCCTTCCCAATAAGATCAGGAGTGAAACAAGGATGCCCGTTATTATCTCTATTATTTAACATAGTACTAGAAACACTAGCAGTAGCAATTAGAGAAGAAAAAGAAATTGAAGGTATTAAAATAGGCAATGAGGAGACCAAGCTATCACTCTTTGCAGATGATATGATGCTCTATTTAAAGAATCCTAGAGAATCAACCAAGAAGCTATTGGAAATAATCAACAACTTTAGCAAGGTTTCAGGATACAAAATACACCTACATAAATTACCTCAGTAAGACAGTGTATGACAAACCCAAAGATTCCAGATTTTGAGGCAAAAATCCACTTTTTGCCAAAAACTGCTAGGCAAATTGGAAAACAGTATAGGAGAGATTAGATTTAGATCAACATCTCACACGCTACTCCATGATAAATTCAAAATGGGTGAATGACTTGAACATAAAGAAGAAAACTGGGGCAGCTGGGTAGCTCAGTGGATTGAGGTCCAGGCCTAGGGATGAGAGGTCCTAGCCTCAAATCTGGTCTCAGATACTTCCCAGCTGTGTGACCCTGGGCAAGTCACTTAAGACCCATTACCTAGCCCTTACCACTGTTCTGCCTTTGAACCAATACCCAGTATTGATTCTAAGGTGGAAAGTGAGGGATATTGATAAGGCATTAGCTTTCTCATTGATCTCCCTGATTCAACTCTCTTCCTACTCCACTTCATCCTCTGTACAGCTGTCACATTAATCTTCCTAAGGCACAGGTCTGACCTGTTCAATGAACTCTAGTTGCTCCCTTTTTCCTGTAGAATACAATATAGAATCCTTTGTTTTAAGACTTTCATAATCTTACACTTTCCTGTCTTGCTAGTCTTCTCACACCGCACTTCCTTCCACACACTTAGTCTCCCAACTCTGAGAATTTTTATTCAGTATGCCTGGAATTGTCCTTCCGCATTTCAGTTTCCCAGCTTCTCTGATTTTCTTCACATCGGTTTACCTTCTCCCTTCTGTTAAGCAACCTTTCCTAGACTAAAGATTTAGAGATAAAGGGGACCTTGGAGATCACTTTCCCCAATTCTCTTATTGTACAGATGAGAACAATGATAACAAGGCAGTGATTTACCCAAGATTACTAGGTAATATGACAGAGACAGAATTTTTGAACCCTGTTTGTTGCACTCTATTTTTTGATGTTATTTTTTAATCTGGGGAATTCTTTACCCATTTATAATATGGAATAAGGCAGGATGAGACAATAGAGTCTGAAATGCCATTTTTACTTGCCTGTGCTTCACACGTTTAAATCATCACCAGATGTTTCACTCAGACCATCTACATCAAAGAAGATGGTTTTTTAGAAGAGAAATTCACTGATAATCCTCCTAACTGTTCCAAAAGCACATTTTACTTTAATGGAAACAATAAGTTGTTGTTGTTAAAAAAAACAAGAGGAGGCTAATTGAAGAGGAGAATTTCATCTTCTACTTCAATGTACAAAACATAACAAAACAAAACCCAAACCCCAAACCTCAAAACCTGTATTCTCATTAGCTCACATTCTACCACAGACTTGGACTCTTTTTAAAATTTCAATTTGAATAGTGTGTCTAAGATTACCTGCCAAGGAGGAAGAGAGCTGTCACTTGATGGGCTTGCTCATCCCATGATGTCATAGCACATCTGTTTGAATTATCAGAACTGAAAAAAACACATGCAGCCTTAAACAGAGCATTTGGAGAAACAACAACAATAGAGAAAAAAAAAAACCTGTTTTTTCAAACCATGTCTCCTAGGTTCAAATTTATAAACTACTGCCAAAGACAAAGCATTCCGAAAAACAAATCAGCAGCAGAAGCAAAGGTTGATAACTCTTCTTGGTACTTTGAGAAGGTTGACCAGAGAGGATTTTTCAATCCAGGAAATTCCTCAGGGCACACAAAGATGATAGATAGGTTCTACTGACCTAACCTCTGGCAAGAGACTCAACTATCTCTTCAGTTTCAATTCAAGTGTAAAGAGTCACAAAATGCTTTTATTGAAAAGTGCCAACTGTTATTATTATTATTATTATTATTATTATTGTCTTCAGTGAACTATACTGTTATATATTGGCCTCGTAATTATTTCGAAATGATTAAGTTATTTATCTATTTCCCATCTTCTTCCTTATCAGCCAAACACTTTTTTTTGGTGATGTAGTAAAAAAAAATGCAAACTAGGTTTGGAATCAGAAAAACTTGGTCCAAATCCTACCTGGAAAACTGGTCTTCTGGAAGTGGTCTGGCCACTGAACTTTCCTGGGCTTCCTGCCTTCTCTCTAAAATAAGGAGGTTGGACAAGATAATTTCTAAGTTTTATTACAATCCTAAAAGTAATATATCTGGTCAGAGAAATCAATTATTAAGTTGGAAGTTAGAGCCCTGGAAATACAGCCATCTCTTGCTATATTGTAGTTCACTTATCACAGCTTCACTGTATCACCATAAAAAAAAAATCTAATTCTGTATTGTGGAGTTTTTGCTATGTCATGGAATTTTGTAGATGAATATTGTACTGTAAAAATGGGAATGCAGTATGCCACTACTACTTGTGCAACTTTGTCAACGTAATATTGTACACTATTGGCTGATGGAATGAAAGGTGACCAAACACTGTGTTATGTATCCTGGGTGCTGATTATCTTAGTGACTGTAGCATAAATCTTTTTGCTTTCCTGCTACTTCAAGGATTTCCACCTATTGCAGGGGTATCTGGAATGTAACTCTCGCTATAGGTGAGGGCTCATTATATATTTCTAGCTGCACTTCAGTAGTAAAAATAGGCTATCTTAAATTCATTGACTAACATTTTAATCAATTCTTCCTACTAGGGGGAATATGAAAAGATAGTGTATCAAGGAAAGCGAACTATCACAGAAGTAGGCAGTATGTATTTGAATATTAGCACAATAATTCCTCTCCCCTAATCTTGGAGTATGTCTGAATCTTGAATAAGACTTTCATTGTTAACAAAAATCTTAGTGGAGAGAATCACTTAATGGCAGGTGTGACATATTGGTTTAACCTTTGAAGAAATTTCTAAAATATTTATAGCAGCTTTCTTTGTGGTGGCAAAGAACTGGAAATTAAAGGGATGATCATCAATTGGGATGTGGCTCAATAAGTTGTGACATATAATTGTGATGGAACACAACTGGGCTATAATGTTGAGTAAGTCAATTTTTTAAAAACCATGGAAAGATACACATTAAATTATGAAGAGTAAAATGAGCAGAACCAAGAGAACATTATATACAGAAACATGAACATTGAAGAATGACTTATAAATGTCTACTTTGAGAAAAATATCTGATAAATAAAACAAGCAAGATATATTTTTATATATACATCTTTTTTCTCAAACAATGCCTTTAATTTAAAATGCCTTAGAATCATACCCCCAGACTAGAGATATTTAAAAGGTGGCAGATAAATCTAATTCTAGCCTATTACCTCTCTTAGAGATAGGAAAGATTACCCAGCCTCAGAACTACTGATTCATATCTGCCCCTTCCCTCACACAGGTTGTTAGCAGTTCAGTTACAGAACTCTTACAAAAGGGGTTCAGATCCATCCATGTATACCTTAAAGAATTATAGCAAAATCACCATCCCAGATGGGCACTTAAAGGACCCTCAGAATTAACAAATATTTATGATGTTTGCAGATGTTTAAGTCCTTTTTGTAAAGGTCACAGAGTTCAGGAAAAGAGACATCTTATTAACCACAATGAATCAGTTAGGTGAGGTAAGGAAGGACCAAGAGGAAGAGAGAAGAGGCATCTTATTGACATCATTCCACCCTTCTTCCCCTCCTCTAAATCCAAATACCTGGGGATCAGTTTCCTGACACAGAGGGAAGTATGAAGTCTTAACCTCTCTTCCTGGAAAAGGTAGTACCAGCATGTATCCCATATGGTTTATGAAGCAATTAAGAAGTCGGTGATGCAAATGCAGAGAGATTCATCACAAATTCCAAATGAGTTTGTAATTAACTATTTAGCCTAAATTAGGGAACTTGTTATTTGTTATAAAGATGGATTTGAGTATGCCTTACTCATTAGACTTGTCAAAGTTTACACAACACAGGGGCTTGAGGAATGGAGTTGTTTATGAAGGGACCTTATTATCATCATCCCATTGTATACCCTAGGAAGGATATGGGGAAAAAATTGGAAGCATATGGAAAGCATGCTGATATCTTTTCTCCTATTCATTATGCATATACAAAACAAATTTTTTTGGGGAAACTTTAATTTATTATACAGTCTCAGAGTTGAAAAGGTGACCCACTGAGGTACTTCAGAAGAAATAATGCTGTGTTTTGATTTGACTTTAGAGTGACATCCTTTTCCAATCAAAATTTCACTCTTATTTAACAATTTTACATTTGAAAATGAATTTATTAGATTTCTCTGAGTCACTACTTGGAAAGTTCTTGAAAAGCAATAGTACCAAGTCCCCCTTATTTAGGAAGATGTCACTAGTATGCCTCAAGTGTTGAAGAGTCTAAAAGATAAAAGTGGGCCCTTTGTAGAGAAGTAAAGTGTTCAACTTGAACTAAGAAGCCTGGGTTTAAATCTCATCTAAGGCACTTAGAGGTGACCCAGGCAAAGAAGTAACTGTTATCTGAGTGCAGATCAAAGAATTCCATCTTCCACGATATTTCCTTCATGAGATTTCTATTGTATGTATGATGTGTGTTCTCTATCATGACATGAGAAAGATGGA
Source organism: Monodelphis domestica (assembly GCF_027887165.1). Lineage (NCBI taxonomy): Eukaryota > Metazoa > Chordata > Mammalia > Didelphimorphia > Didelphidae > Monodelphis > Monodelphis domestica. The sequence continues at coordinate 308,311,301 of NC_077232.1, read as the reverse complement.
AAGATATTTTACATGAAAATATGGGCATGTTCTATATCAGGGTATTCACTGCCCTTGGGAAAGTTGAGGGTAGGGAGGAGAAAATCTGAATGTGAAAATGTCAAAAAACAATTATCAAAACTTGTTTCTATATGTAACTGAAAAAAATTAAAATGAAAAAACTAGCTGTGTGACCTTGGGAAAATCATTTTCCTTCTCTATGACTCAGTTTCCTCATTGGTAAAATATAGGAATTGGACTTGGCAAGTCTAAGGTCCCTCATATGTATCAAATTATGATCCCATGACCTATTTCATTGATGAATGGGCAATAATAAATAAAAAAAGAAGATGCAAATTGAAGATAACTTAAGTTGTCTTTCCTTTGTTTCTTGCATTTTGCTTTCAGGAATCTAGTTAGACATTAGGGAAAGGAGAGAGATTTCAAAGGTCAAGAGATTAAAAAAAAAACATGGTTAAATGAATAATTTTGTTTCTTTCAGATGTATTTCACCAATAATGAAACATACAACACCACTCTGAAAACATGAAAGGCTTTGTGGGAGCTTCAAACAAAAGGAAAGTATAAAGTCAACTTATCATTAAAATGCCTTTCTTTCTCTTGGTCCTTGCATACATTACTTGAAAATCTCACTGAGGTTGTAATGGCGGTCCCTTTTATTTTTCAAGGAAATATGTGTTTTTATCCCACAATCAATTTACTACCATCCTTGATTTTTCTGTGACATCCCAGCAACCATTGTAATTTCTCCCTCACTGTGAACCAGCTGTCCATAATTGCATCCAATAGTGGGTGAACCAAAAATCTCTCTACAGATTCCAGAGACTGCCTAAGGGAACAACAGTAGAAAATAATTAAAGCATGATTTAAAAATAGTTTTCTGGAACGTTTTCCCTTGATTAACTTTGAGCACGTTTTGAGGGTAAGAGATTTCTTGGTTCTCTATCAGCTGCTTTCCCTGTCAGTTCTTCTGTATAGTACTGAATAACCACTAGTCTGTTTATTTTCTGTGTTCTAGGTAAAAGTTTATCCTTTTAAAACTTAGTTAATTTAATGCCTTGAAGATTGTTGAAATTCTTGCTGGTAGCAAAGTATAAAATTCAAACGTGTCTTTATGCCTTACATAATGTCTGTTTGGCTACTTAAGTAATTATTTTATATATTTTAAAATTTAAGGAACTAAAGTAGCATGGGAAGTATAATTCCTGTATGTGGGAATTCTTTGGTCAATAATTGGTCAATAATTATTATCACAGACCATGGAATCTACCAGTACAACATATCTATCACTTAAAAGAATGTGGTCTCAAAATTTCTTTATTAAATACAACAACCCTATACTGAAGGGGTCATTGGTCTCCAGAGTTCTGATCATTTCAACTTTAGATCCAGCTCCTTCTGAGTATTTACTACTGAATCTGATGTTCTCTTGACTTCTTCTTCCTCCATATGAAATGTAAATTATTATTAACAGAAGAGCTGAGTTTTTTAGGTACTCTGTTTTTCCCCAGATCAAGCAGGTAGTTCAACATTTTCCAACAATACAATACCTTTGTTTCTAGTTTGTAATTTACCTCCCCAGCTCCTTAATTAAGTTTTCCTTCAGTACAGGCAGCCTGAATTATGCTGGTGTGGCATCTTGAAATCTATGCTCTTTCTTCTTTTACTGATATTATCTAAACATTCCCCATTTTGTCGGATATGGTGAGTGTATTTTATTGCTAATAGTTTGATAACCAAACTAATATTGAATGTAGTCTTAGAATTTTTTTTCCAGTTAGGTTCACTTAAACCAATTTTCTTTTATGAAATCTGGATGAGATAAGTAGGATAAATAGAAATATAATCCCTCATTTAAAATAAATAGATAGCTAAGTAGGTACATTTCTGAATGAATTAGTAAAATGAATGGGTTAGTTAACTAATAAAAGTTGGCATTATGATTTTAAGAGGAAGGGGAAGGGTGAGAAATTATGTATAGACTTTTGTCTTAGCAGCAAAGCCAAAGCTATTGAAAAAGACTGTTGTGGCTATACTTTTATCACCTCAGATGGCATCCTTTCTTAGTCAAGCTTTTAGCATGGTGTTTTTTAGTAGTGCCTTATTAAATGTTAAATTGAATGGTATTTATTTAAGCAAATAGCTTGAGACTGTTGAAAACATTATGTAGTTTATCAAATTTGTATGAATCTACTTTCTTCCTTTTCAGTTCTGTAAACTGGTTTAACAGAATATCCATCTTTGATAGACACAGAGAAACTCAGTGGGTTTCCTGCCCAAGTACATGCTGTAGTTTGATCAATTTTTCATCTTCATCCTTCTTGGTGGGTATAAGTAGGGTGTCAAATATTACCAATGATGACTTGAACACTAAAAGTGGTTTTAAAGACATCATCAGGAACAACACATGAATCCAAAGGGAATTAAGTGCACAAGAGTGAAGGCTAAAACCAAAAGGGCAGGGCAAGTGCTACACAGATGTCCACAAAACTTTCAAACATTCTTAAGGGCTCGAGTGAATTAGGGGGTCCTAGATGGAAGCTTTGTAGAAACATGTTAAGAATTACATAGAACATATGGATTGGTTGCAATCTGCACAGAAGAAGATGTATAATAAGGGTATTCAGATGCATCTTGGAAAATCTTGCAGAACTCTCCCTACCAGGCTCAAATGGTAATCCAGTCTTTCACAGGGCGAGAAGAGAAGTGCTTTTTTTCTGAGAGTGCCAATCCTAAAATTCCCACTTGGAATAGAGACTCTTTATCCAACCCCTGGGACAATCTAAGATCTTTCTGAATACCTAAATAAAAAGGCAATATCCACATAATAAGATCATAAATCTTTAGAAGAGTTCTACTTTAGGTGAGTTTTGAAACTAAATCTATGGAAGAGGGAAATAAGGACATGTAATTTATTATATTTACAAAAGATCTATGGTGGCTCTAAGGATTATCAGCATTCCAATATCCACAAAATATAAATAGGAAATGGAGCAATGATGGAGATGTGATTGGAGTCAGTATAGCGCTGATCTATATTACCCAAGATTATTCTTTGTCTCTAGAAGAGGATGGGTTTCATGTGAAAGAGTTAAAATGTTAAAACTCAGTATTTCCAAAACTGAAGTATTCATTGTCCATTGCAATGATGAATAATTACTTAACTACTTTACTTCTGTTGAAATTCATATTGTCATATTTCTTTTCTCCTCATTTCTGCTCCCAATTCTGTTGATTCTAAAATAGGTAACAGTCAGAGAAAACAGATGCGTGATGGGGTAACTTTAGAAATCTTCACTATTTCTGAGAAAGACTGAAGGTGGTCAGAGGGTCTGACTGCATCAAATTTTGACATTCTTCCCCAGTCAACAAGTGGATGTATCAAAATGTGTCAACTCAAGGTCAGAGGTTACCTATCTGCCAGGAGCCATCAAAGCCATGCTGTTTGACACAGTCATGTGTGGAAATCAGGGCTTGCAAGGGAACCCCCAGGAAGAATGAAAACATCTACTCAGACCCCCTCTGTGTGACTTCTCTCACTAACATCTCTTATTATTGGAATTGCTATGATTAGTATTCTCTCCCCAGCCCCAGGAGAAAATAGATAAGAGTAAAATGCCTGCATGATTGGAACAGATGTCCCACTTTCCCCCCCCCCTCCCCGAGAATATAATCAAGAGATCATACTTACAAAATTAAACCTAAGGATTCTCATGTGCCCTCTTTAATGAGACCCTTTTCTCAATTATAAAAACTCCTAAAAAAACTGCATTTGGATTCTCCCACCCCCATGTACAAGCCTGGGATGACAGGTATATTAATTACTCTTCAGGGAGAGGCTGGTACATTATACTTAACTGATTTATTTTGCTAACTGAAGCCTAGGCAATCTGTCTTGGAAACCTTAATGAAACATTAGAAAATGAAATCCTGATATTGGAAAATTACTTCAATCTGGGTTATGTTGATTAATGTAGACCTGGCAACAATGTCGTGCGTTCATTGTCTCCTTAGAAATTTGATTTATTGTGTATTTGATTAAAGTAGTGAATAATTATTCTTGGCTTAACTGCATGTCTAGCACCTCATGGGTTAATGGGGTTCTTACCTCTAGTTACACTGCCCATGAAGAGAAAACATTTATCTTTAGTAAAGCTTTGTATCTGTTGTCAGGATCTATAGCAACATAGTATGTAGGATAATCATAGAATTTTAATTAAACAATTTGTTAAAAGTTAATGTATGACTTATCTAATTATTTGTAAGGAAACATGTATGTTGAAAAATGAATCTTGGTGCCAAGTACCTGTGTAACCAGAGGGTATAAAAATAAAAATCAAGCCAGTAAAGGTGGAGCAACTTCTTTTTGAAGTATGAGCTGCACGTTGAAAACAAAAGCTGTTTCCCATTCATTATCTATCAATGCCTCCACACCCAGCCAAAAGACTCCTGATGCTGTGGACAGGGCCCCACCTGTGGCACCTATCAGCAGGGGAGGCTAAGAAATACAGTGTATGAGAGTGCAGGCATTTTCCATAGAACAGAGATCTCCAAAGTCCAATCAGAAAAAAAAAATGAGCATACTTCTAAAACTTATGCATATGTTTACTTATTGCTAAATTACATGCATGTGCTACTATACTGAAGATTATACATGATATATTGGAGTTTTTAAATGATGAGATAAAGATGAAACAAATTTGATCCTTAAGTTATATAGTTTGAGTAAATAAGTGATATTTCCAGACCTATGCTTTAGGAAAATCACTTTGGCAGCTATGTGAAGCCTGGATCTAAGACTGAAATACTTGAGATTAGGAGATCTGTTGGGAAGTTTTTGCAATAGTTTAGGCAAGAATTGATGAGGGCCTCAATTAGCATGGGGGATTTGTGAGTGGAGAGAAGGGTATGAAGGGCTACTATGAATTCTTGTGTTTAAAACATGCTCTATTTCTTTGGTAGCAAACTGTGGATTCTCTTGAATGGATGCTATTTTTGTATTCAGAAGTTTTGACCAGTTTCTTGTTTTATTTCTTGCATTGTGGTTTTTAGGTTGTGTGTGTGTGTGTGTGTGTGTGTGTGTGCATATGTGTTTTGTGTGTACATGCATTTGTATTTTCAGGATACCTGTTATGCTTTTGATTATATTTATATTATTTTCAACATTAGTTGGTTAGCTGTAGAGACAATGTTTTCTCTAATTTTGTTTCCTTTTTTGGTTCTCTTCCAACAAGTTTTCTTCCACTTCTATATTTTTGTGTTTCATATTTGTTTATCTTTCCTTTATATGGATATTTTTTCATTCCCTTTTTCCTACTTTTCTAATTATTTTTAACTAAAGTTCTCTATTGAATGATGCAGTTTTTGACCTATATACATTCTTAATTTCCTCCTTTATGCATTTCATTTCTCTTGTGAGACATTCTGGAGCTTCTTGGGAGTCCACAGGATTTCACATTTCATCAGACTTACTTTTCTTTATATAATAATAACATTTGCCTAGAGAGTTTTGTGTTTTAGTTGAGGTTTTAGTACTTTAGCTTTTTTAAAAAGAGTCTTATTAATTGATAGATCATGCTTTGCCAAGTATCATACAAATATCTCATTTTATCCTAATGATGAGCATAGGTAATAATTGCTATTATTATGCCCATTTTTACAGATGAGGAAAACAAGGCAGATGGTTAGCAACTTCATCCAGTGTCAAAGAACTAATAAATGTCTAAGGAAGCATTCAGACTCAGATTCTGGCTCCAAGTCTGGTGCTTGCTAAATCTGCTTTCAAATTAGAAGGGATTTCAGCAGTGAACAAATTTATTTTTAATATATATTGGCTTATTTCTGTCTTAATTTTGAATTAGAAGCTTCTATCATATTGTACACATTCCTTTGTTCTTAGGAACTCCAAGGAATGTTTCTTACCCATAAAACCTGATTAATAGAAAAGGGAAAAAATGAATCTCTTTGTGCTAAGTCTGGACTGTTCACCATCACCTGAAGGGGTGGGAGAGGTTGAGTCTGAATACACTACCTCCTTTAATTATATACAGTTACAGATATCATGGGATATCCAAGGGAAGCCAGCTAAATAATGAGCTCCCAAATTGTATTTATGGACCAGCATGAAGGGACTTTTAAATTTTTGATTATGAAGAGGATAGTAGATCATTAATTTATTGCTAATAGCTAGCCTAATGAATAAATTGACATTTTTACCCAGAAACTAGTCTTTTGAAATTTTTAATTTTTACAGATGCCATGTAGTTAAATTGTACTTCAAAAGGGTTTCTTATCATAACATACCAAACAAGTCACTATCCAGTCTCTTCCTGAAGATTTCTGAGAAGAGGCCACCTACTAATTTTTGAGATATCATTCTATATTTCAATAACTAATTTTCAGGAAGTTCTTTCCACCCCTAAACCAATCTTAAATTGACACTGAAACCATTCTCCTATCAGCCTTTGCACATTGTCCTGAATTACTTCTAATTAGCATCCTGTAAGTTAGATTCTTCAGGAATAAATGCCAATTTTTAGGCTCTTACTACTTCAATCCTCCAACTCATAACCTGCCATTGTGAAAATTCCTTGGCTTAGTAAACTGCTTAACCATGAATTCATGCCTATAGAAAATTTTTGAGTTCCATCAAAACCATTATTTTAAGGACAGGCTACTGGATTAGGGAAAGCACATTGACTTTGTTGTTAGAGGACCTCAGTTCAAGTTCTATCACAAATGCTTAACAAATGCTCATTGATTGCTATTAGTTCATTTCTCTGGGCCTCAGTAAAATGTTAAGCTAGGTTCTCTGTAAAATGTTAAGCTAGGTGATCTCTAAAATGTCTTCTGTCTCTTAATCCTATAACTGTTCCACATTAATAAATTTCTTTTTCAGTTGATGCTTTTCTACTGTCTTCCAAAATTGAAAATTTGCCATAGCTTTCCTGACTTGGATTCTCCTTCATGCAAATGAAGAATTCAGTGGATAGTGACTAAGAAATTCTTGGCTTATCATCAAGCAATTCCCCCCCTCCCCCAAATAATTTCTGAGCCTGCAGAAATCTCCTACAATTCACCTTTTGTGTGAAAGCTTGTATGACTCACTTTTTAGAAGGGCTTTGGTGAATGCCTTCTGGCATGGATGGAACTGGACAGGGTGGTGATTCAGATTTGGAACCTCTTCTAATTAACATACATTTTGCAGCCCTCTGTCAGTTTCAGCCTTTCAGCTTTCTAACCTTTTACTACCTGAATCTGGAGAAGAGGTTGTAAATCATTAAATATTGGAAAACTGGGAAATGTAACACACTATAAAGGCATGAAGCTAGGAGCTCAAGAATGTGTGGACATAAAGATTTTATTTCTTTACATAAGGTTTAAATGAAGACTCTGTGGTATAAATCTCTACTTTCAAAGTGGACTATTACTTTTCAGCAAGAAGGAGGGCATGCTTGACTGTTAAGTGGAATATTACACTTTTAGGTCTTCAAAGGAGCCTCAATAAAGAATGCATACAGTGTTGTCTACAGACCTTCCCCCAACACTGCCCCCCAAACTCTTACAATTAAAAGAGCTTAAAAGTGTTAAAAGTATTTTAAAATGAACTTACTTGGTTTCTCATTCTTGCTTAATGAGTTTAGTAATGACATCCAAGGTTTTTGGTAAGGGTCTTAGCCTAAAGCTTCAATCATCTGTGATTGTTTTGGTGTGGGTCCTTCTACTGGCATAGACCATGATACTCCTTCTTTGATTGGGTAGATGGTTGGAGTTGATATGGCCACCATCCTATAGCCATTTGGATAATGATTGTGCTCTTTCAAATGTAGCTAGATTAGCATTTGAATGACAGAGCTAGGTAGGGAAATTGTGAGCTCATAACCAAAACCCTTCAAGGATTCAGATCTCCTATAGTTCATATTTTACCAGAATAACTATCACAATCTCAGCATCAATTGTGCAGTACAATTGAGTGCTGGAAAAGTAGTGTTGGTAGAAATTGCATATCAAATAAGATAATATACAGAAAATCTCTTTGAAATGGAGAAGAGCTCATTCAAATCCAAAGTATTACCATTATTGGGGGAATTGTAATTATATGATGCCATGTAGCTATGAATCATAAAAATGGGAAGGTCACCATCATGTAAGCACATTGTGGGAATAAAGATGGAAGGATTCTTTCTAACAGTAGTTTAAAAACTCATGAACTTGTTACTTAGCTACTATTATGTTTTGCTGGTAATTGTAATGATGAATTTTAATAGACTGTACTACCACTTTACCAGTTTACAGCAATATGAATTTAGAAAAGACACTTAGCTTTTCTGAACTTCAGTTTCCAAAATCCAATTCTATTTGTTGGGCCTTGGGGAAATAATTTAACTCCTTGAAGTCTATTTCCTCATGTGACATGAGGGACAATGGAGCACATAGGCTCCTGTATCACTTATATGTATAATATAGAATATATATATATATATGTAGATGTAAAAAAGAATGGCAGATAGGGGGACTGAGAAAAGTGTTAGCCTCAGGCATTCTTGCTGGCTGTCCTTGCCTGAAATGCTCTCCCTCCTCCACTCAGATCAGAGACTATACTGACTTCTTTGACATCCCAAAAAGAATTCTACCTCCTCCAGGAAGACTTCCTGAGTCCCTCTTAATTCCAGTGCTTTCTCTCTATTAATTATTTCTTATTTATCTTGTATTTAGTTTGTTTTGTATATGTTAGTTTGCCGTATAAGGCAGTCAGTTCCTAGAAGGCAGGACTTTGTTTTTATCTCTTTTTGTGTCCCCATCTAGCACAGTATCTGGCACAGAGTAGGTGCTCAATAAATGCTTTTTCATTTAAGAGGCAGATTTGAGGAGGGATTACATTCTAAGATGGGAGGCAACTCCTAAAGAAATAGGTACATACAAAATACCTATAAAGGAGATGGAAGGTAAAATTAGAAGGTAGGTTCTAGAAGCTGAGAATGCTGGACAAACCCCTCCTAAGCCTTGCAGTTAATCTGAGTCTTGGAAGGTGCCAGGAAATCTATTAAAGGGATTCCATATCAAGTACAAAGGGAAAGAAAGACAGTTCAAAGGTTTGGGGATGGGAAATGGTGTGCTATATATGAACCACAGTCCATAGGCTGGAATGGCTGGATCATGTCATAGGAAGTAAAATATACAATTACAAAAAGAGATAGGAAGAGACCAGGCTGTTAAAGGTTTTAAAGATCAAAGGATCTTACATTTGATTCTAGAGATTTTACAAATGCAGTGGAACATATTAAATGGGGGAGGAGGTGACAAAGTCAGACCTACAATCCAGAAAAATCATTTTGAGGAGAGCCTAAACTAGAGTGTTGGATGGGTGAGTGGATAGAAGGGAAGTATATAAAATATAAAACTGTATATGTATATATGTGTTAATTATATGTTCTATTAGGATATGCTATATTTTTAGGGAAGACAGATTTGGCAACTAAGAGACCATTTGTATTTTTTAGATAGAAATTTTAGTTCGATGATGAAGTTATAAGCAAGACAGTAAAGAATTGAGGACTGAAAGGAGAACAGGAAGAGGCAGCAGATGCAGAATAGTCTTCAGGGATTTTGACTGAGAGAGAAATGATATAGGACCATAGCTTGAGAGAATAAAAGTTTTTTTTTCTTTAATAAGGTGAAGATGTCAGAGGAGAAGGAACTAGGTGATAGAGTGAAGTTGAAAAGAGGCTATGATTGAGGCTGTAATCTCTTGAAGAAGACAGGATGGGATGAAATTTAATGTATATGAAGAGAAGGGATGACCTTACTGAGAGAGAGGCTTCTTCCATCATCTTCTTCCATCAAACTCTGGGGGGTGAAGGTCATATTCTCAAATAACTAAATCTTTGATCCTTTGCTACAGCCCTTCCTAAATCCTGTTAACCTGAGTAGGGTAGAGATTGGAATAATTAAATTTTGATCTATGCTGCAGCCCTTCCTAAATCCTGTTAGGACTGAGTAGGGTGGAGATTAATTCCAAGTATCTCCATTGTATCAATTCTAAAATCAATCATGACTCAAAGAAATTCCTGTTCTATGCTTAAGCATAGGTCAAAGTCCTTTCCATTGTTCAGCAAAAGGTTTCTGTCCTAAAGTAATCTTAAGAAGGGAGGAGGAGGAACCTCCCTTGCCAATGGGGTTCACATTACAATAGACTATCAGTAAGAAATTTTCCAAGTATGAAATTTCCCAATGGTGAAATTTCCAACATTTGTAAGTCTAAGGAATTTTAAGGTTTACGGGGGGGGGGGTGCGGGGGGGGGCAGGTAGAGAGGAGGAAATGACATACAGGAATTTTGAAGTGAAAAGAAAAAGAGGAAAGGTATCTCACAATGAATGACCTTAATTTTGTCATTAAAGTAAGAGGAAAAATTCTCAGGGTGGGATGAAGAAGTATGGAAGATTTGACAAAGGAAGAGAAGATTTAAAATAGCTTTAATGGGAAATGAGGTAGAGTCAGGGTGGAATAAAAGGACTGGCTTACTGCGAGGATTTGGTTTGTGCAAAAGCTTTTCTATTTCCTTATCAAAATCATCTAGTTCTTACTGTAACTCTCTTCTCTCCTCACTGTAACCTTGAAAGACTTTATCTCATACTCTTTTCATTTTTAAGAGTAAAACTCTTAATATTCAAGTGGTCACATATTTATTTTGAGTTTATTGTGCTAAATGGCATATGATATTCATCTAAATCTAATTTCTGCCAGTTTCTACTTTTCCTTGCAATTTTCACCACATTTAGGAAATTTTCTCCCCAAGTATTTTTATGTTCTCTGATTTTTCCAACCCTAGGTTTTTGAGTTGGTGACTACTTTAAATAATGTTCTGAGAAATCCTAGCCCAGTAAAACTTAAAAGCAATGAAAAATTAAGATCTAAAGAAGGAAGGCAACCATTTCACACCTTTTTGGGATGGACTCTGTTCCCCACCACCTGTAGGGATTAACATCAGCCTTAGATATAGCAAAGTAGCATAAAAGTAGATGCTGAGAGCTGAAAGATAATTTTTTTTCCAGTTGGTCACTTGGAAAATTAGCATGGAAGAGAACTTCTTGGATTTGGATTCTACATCTGTCACTCACTGCCTGTACTTGAATGTCCTTTTCTTGAAAATTAGGGGATTGTATTCAATGATCTCTAATATCCCTTCCAGCTATAACCCATGATGCTGTGAAAATTACCCTTCTTTTCTTTGTCTTTTTCTTTGGTAGTTCATGGCAGGAGTCAGAAATAATTTTCAAATAGATTTCAGGCTAAATATGTATAATATAAAAAGTCAAATATTATGCTTTCAATAATTGGGATATATTTGTTCAATTCAGGGAACCTAAAAAGTCTGGGCACACTTTACTAAGCTAATATATTCACAGAATCCAACATAGTAGGGGTCCTTCAGAATTTCACTCCCCATCTCTGGGGGAAGTCTTGAATCATTCACCCACTAGATGGCAGTAATATACAAAGAAGTCTTGGATTTGGCTAATTTGTATTTTAGCTCAGATTGTCAGTTCTGCAAAGCCTGTAAAAATATAGCAAGCTTAAAATAACAGATTTTAAATGGAAACCATTGTAATTCTCTCTCCCTCATCTCTCTCTCTCTCTCTCTCTCTCTCTCTCTCTCTCTCTCTCTCTCTCTCTCTCTCTCTCTCTCTCTCCCTCCCTCCCTGTCTGCCTATGTCGCTCCCTGATTTGGGCACTAAGAGTACATTCTTACTAAAGAACGTTTCAGTCTGAGGATGGCCAATGACCAAAATGGAATGGTTCCCTCCATGCATATTTATTTAACAACGTTACTCCTCAGAAAACAGTACAGTGGAATGAGCTTTCCCTAATTATACTGCTGCTGCTGTGTTGTTGGTCTGCATTGCTATCCAGATTAAAATGGCAGGAAAGGCGGAACTTGAGAAAGTTTTGATTTCTTCCCATAGTGTCAAGGGGCTCTAGTGATCCTCTGTGATAGCTACCCAACACCATTGATGAGAGGCACATAAGTACTTTGGAAGAAGATGGGCACTGCCCCTTCTCCTTATAGTTCCAGGGGCTTTGTAGCTCTTCTACCTTTCTAGCTTACACTAAGTCTAACCTCAGAGGGTCTGCTCTTAATAAGTTGAATTGGGGTTGAAGTTAGCAGTACCTACTGTATCTGGAATCCTGTGACTTGCCCTCTTTTCCAGACTATAATCCATTATCATTGAGTCTAGAGAGAAGAGAATTGGCTGAAGATAAATGCCTCCAGCATGAAAGTATTTTAGAGGAGCACAGCCTCAATAATAATAATTAATGATAACTAGCATTTCCAAAGTGCTTTGCAAATATCTTGTTTTATCCTCATAATTCTGGGAAATAGGTACCATTATGATCCTTTTCTAACAGACGAGCAAACTGGGGTAAATGACTTGACATAGTGTTTGTGACCAAATTTGAACCAGATCTTTTTGAATCCAGGCCCCATGCTCTACCGTTGAACCTCTAGTTATATTGAATTAGGAGTCTACCTGCATATTTGTAAAGGTCAGGACTCTTTCCACTTAGGTTTTTTTTTTTTTTCCAGCAAGGGGCAGCATGACTCAAAGTTAACTAACAAATACTCAGAATACTGGGGAAATTTCCAAATAAGTGTAAACATTGAAATCCACCAAAACGACTTCTATAGATCTGTAACCTTATCTATAGTATGCAGACACAAGACACAGAAATATTTCTTTAAAAGGAAGATGAATATAGATGACTAATTAATTGCTTTCAGACAACTAGTTGGGGAAACCTTTAAGAGTTGAAAGATAGTGCTTTGTCCAATAGAAAAAGGAACAGAGAAGATTCAAAAGGAACAGAATAAGTGTTTCTTTGTTAAGTGGGAAGGAGAAAAAAAAGAAAGAAAAAGAATCTTTAAAAGAGTAATGCTTTTCATCTTCATCTTCTTCTTTTACTCTAATCAGGGCATATCCTTTTTTGGACAGATTCTCCGTTTGGTTAGTCAGTTAGTAAATCTGTCAATGATCTTTTAATAAACACTTTCTATGTGGCAGGCACTGGGCTACGCACTAGACAGACAAAGACAAAAATACAAACCCTGTCCTCAAGGAACTCAGAATCTAACAGTGAAAATAGAATACAAACAGGTAATATGGGAGGTAATTTCAATGGGAAGACTAGTGATGAGGAGTGGGCGTAGGGATATTAGAAAAGGTTCATGCACAAGGGAGCATTTGAGCTGAATCTTAAAGAAGTTGGAAACCAGTCAGGGAGGTTAAGAGGGAGAGATTTCTAGGAATAGTGAACACTCAATGAAAAGGCCCAGAGTTGAGAAATAGTGTCATATGTTATGCCAGAAAATAGATCTGTGTTGGGAGATCAGTGTGGAGAGTAAAGTATAAGCAGAAATAAAGGGTGATAGGGATTCAGGTTATGAGAGCTTTGAGAAGAGAAAATGTTATATTTCATCCTTGTACTTCAGGAAGGTGTAACCATATGAGATCTGCTGGAAGGAAGATGAATTTAGTCCTTCGCGCAGTGCCTGGAACATAGTAGGTGCTTAATAAATGTTACTTGCTTGACTGGTGGATGGATGAATGAATGGACAGATTGGAGAAGAGGGAGACTAGAAGGCAATTGAACAAAATAATCCAGGCTTGGTGCAACAAGAAGAGGGGCAAGTATACAAGAGATGTTTTGAAGGACTTAGCAACAGGGGATGTTCAGAGAAATGTGCAGTGAGAAGTCAAGGAAGCCTCCAAGGGTGTAAGACTAGGTTATTGGGAGGACAGGGCTCTTGAAAATGATAGAGGAGTTCAGTAGGCAAGTGGTTTAGGGGAGAAATGAACTCTGTTTTTTATATTTTGCAGTCTCAGCTCACTGGGTTTTGCATCATTTTAGTTCTTCCCTATTAGGAGTTGGAAATAAGTCATGCCCTCTGCACTTCAAGCTCTATTCCACTGGAATGTTAGTCTGGATGTTTTATCTTTTTTTAAGGAAACAGTTAATTTTGAATTGAGGCCATTTTGCCATTTAATCAACAAAATGGTCCTTCAATCCAGTGAATCCAAAATTTCAATGGATTTTAATAAAGAAAAAAATGATATCTAGACTTTGGCATCTGTCTGACTTTCAGGGTATTATATCTAAGGATCCACTTTTTACTCCTTTTTTCAGAAAGTGATGGTAGCAGAATTACAGGTCTTCACCCTGATCTCTTCATGAAAAAATAGCTGCAACAAAAAATTCTATAATGTAAACTACAAATATGTCAAAATGGAGACAAATATCACTGTGTTTCTATGACAACTCTGGCTCAAATCAATGAAAACAACAACAAAGTACATGGGGAAAGAAGAGAGATGTCTCTTTGCTCCAGGATCACTGAGAAAGAACAGCAATAGCTCACAGGGTTGAAGTGAAATGTCTGCTTCCTTCCTGGGGAATAGTACTTGGACCTTTACCCAAAACTTATATTTGTTCTGAAACAAACAAAAAATGATTTAAAAAATGATAGTAGATTCTCCCCCCCCCCCCCTTTTACATCATCTATGTTTTTATTCCTATAAGCCAACTCAGATACGGAAGTTCTGAGGTTGTTCCAAAGCATGTGCTCACACAGGAGCCTTTTGGTGCAAGTGGCTAAGAATGAGATTATAGGAATGATTTTTCATTTTAATGTGATAATTTAATAGTAGAGACTTGTGTATTTGTCTATACCATTTGTCTCAAAATCATTCATTCAACAAACTCAGTCAAATTTTGACAAGGACCTTCTGAGTTGTATATAAAATAAGACATATTTACATCTTCCAGGAACTCATTTTCTTTTTTCTAATTTAAATTTATTTATTTGTTTGTTACATTAAAATACCCAGGTAACTCTCTCTCTCTCTCTCTCTCTCTCTCTCTCTCTCTCTCTCTCTCTCTCTCTCTCTCTCTCTCTCTCTCTCTCTCTCTCTCTCTCTCTCTCTCTCTTTCTCCCTAAGACTCCCTACTATCTCCTAAAAAGGAATTGATAAGATATTACATTAGGACATTGAATAGATACTAAATAGCCTAAAGAAAACAAATAAGAATATTGACTAAAATAAGAGACAGAGAGGCACACATACACATGTCTTTACTAATATCTTAAGTGAAGAACTGACTGAACATAATAACAATAAAAGCACCACTAATTATTGATATCAAAATGATTGACATACATTTTCTCATTTCAGCTTCACAACAATCCTGGGAAGAAAGACTACAGAAAATATTATCCCCTTTGAAAAAGTGGGGACACCAAGACTCTGAGAAACTCAGGTATTTATTATAAGAGGTGGGATATAAGAATAAAATCCAACTGGTCCAGGATGTTTTAAAAAATTAGACCATGCCCACTATCCATATATTTATGAAAATAAGAAGATAAAATATACCATGTTGTGAAAAGCAATAACAATTTTTTAAAAATAAGGTAAATCAGAAGTTGTGTCATATTCCACAATGGCATCATTATTCCTGAATTAAGCTGCAAAAAATAGTGAATGATGCTGTCTACATTTAAGAGTCAGACAAAGGGGCCCCAACTAAATTAGGCAGCAAGCAATTAGATGGAAAGCAATTCCTAGATTCAGATCATTTTGTGCTGAACAAATCACATGTGGAATGCTTATCAAATTTTTGGACAATACAGTGCTTACAGGGATCGATAACACAGTGGATAAACAAATCAGAATTTGAGATTTTGGCAGACAAGAATGTTGGACTGAATTTAATAAATGCAATTTAATAAGGATAAATGGAACTGTGTACCTATTCAAAGACCACTTACACAAATTCCAGTCTGGAGAAGTATGGTTAGATAGTAGTGCATAAAACAAAAGAAAATAAAAACAAAAACAACTTTTAGTGAACTTCAAGCGGAATGTGACTCAATAATGTCATATGGCAGCCAATGAAAGCTAAGGCAACTTCAGGGTCCACTAAGAGAACATGATGTCTTTGACTAGGGAGGTAATAGACCCCCCCATTGTACCCTGCCTTAGTCAGACAAAATCTGAGGTTTTATGTTCAGGCACATTAATGAAGTTGATATTGGACAAATGAAGGCAACTATAATGGGGAAGAAGCTCAAGATCATAGTCTATGAATATGGATTGTAGGAATGAGCAATGGTTAGCTTGATGGAAAGACAATTTGTTTTGTTTGGCTACTGAGGGCAGACCAAGAAGCCGATGTCAGAAAGGCAAATCTAAACCTGATGGATGAAAATAATTTTTAACAATTAGAGCTATTCAAAAGAGGAATGGGTTATTTCCACTTTGGACTGGACACACCTATCCTGGAACCTCAGGTTTTTGACTAGTTTAACCAAAACTCATCATGCTGTTGTTGCTTTCTGACCATTTTTTTGTCATTCGATGTCATATCTTAAGTCCCATTGTTTTTCCACATGTAACTCTGGAAATTTTGATCAAGTTCTAACTGCCATTTTATGGCAATAAATTTTCCTATAATTCCATTCACTATCCACATAATATTCTTATTCTCCTCTCTCATTTTGTATTGTCTTTCCCTTTTAGAGTATAAACTCTTTCAGAGAAGGGAATTATCATGTCTTTTGTATTTGTAACCCCAGTACTTAGTATAGTGCTTATGACATAATGCATATAAGCACTTAATAAAATATTTTTCATTCATTTCTTCATCCTAGGGGGAGTTGTTTCCTTTTTCACTTTAGATCTTTAAACAAAGCCTAGATGGTTTGTCAAATATGGTATAGAGGAGGCACTTATTCAGGCCCAAGTTGAAATAGATGCCATCTAAGTCCTTTCCAACTTTGAAATTCTTTGATACTGTTTTGTGTTAGTTAGGATTCCAAAATTCACTAGTAATCTCTATCTTCCAAAAAGAAAATTGTGATATTATTTCATGTCAAATTAGTCCAATTCGACTAAATTTAATAAACACTGATCAACAAAGCCTTTTGCTAAATGCTGCTCTTCCCAAATATATCATCTTAGTAGCCCAAGATACTCCAAGTATGGAATAGATCCCTATTTCAACATTGTCTTTAAAACTTATTTTCCTCTAAGAAAAATTAATGATATGCAAATCATTGAAAAGAGCTTGTTTCTTTTAAAATAATTCTTCTGACCAGACACTCTTATGGGTTTGTATCCTTATTTACACTATTACTTTGGGGCCTCCCACTTTATATACTGATTGTAAAATAGTCAGGTCTTCATTTCCTAAGATCTATGGATTTAGTCAGTGGTGCTTTAATTCAGTATTTTTTCCCTCTTTTCTTCCTCTGATTCTTTTTGTTTCATTTTATTATCTTGTCTTAAAACACACACACACACACACACACACACACACACACACACACACACACACACACACACAAACTCTACCAACCATTTTGTTAATGCTAGAAGTCAGATCATCCTTTTTCACTATATAAAATTTGAAACAATACCTTCAGAGCATGAGATAATTTATTTCATTATTTATACACCACTCATTTCCTTTCCCATCCTGTTATTTGGAATGTTTTGAAGTTGAATAATCCAATGAAAACTGCTTCCTTTCTTTTATTCCTTTTTTTCCCCTATGGAAGTTTCTCAAATGCTTCTTTCTCCTTGAATGATCATCTTTTTTTTCAATTAGGTGCAGTATTTAAGAGCATATCAGTCTGGATTGAAGCTTGTGGTCCTTTGATTTTTGGGGATATTTTTATGTTTCTTTCTAAGATCTTTGATGTGGTAGAAAAATTATTTACTCTTACTATTTTTTGTATTTTATGCTATTTATTCTGGGAGTTTGTAAACTTTGTTTGCTATTGAAAAGGTATAACTTAAACATTCTCTGACTTGGTTTATAAAGCACATGGCTATTTGTTTGTTTTACCAGTGATTTCCATATTATTGGGATCAATAGTCAATTGCATATATGAGGTTCTGGACAGTTTTCTTGCATTTTTTTTCTTGATACATGGTATTCATTTAAAATGTTGTGGGATATCCATGATCTTTATTATATCTTTGAACATACTATGGGGTGCTCAGGGAGGGGTAGTATCTCTGGTATGGAGGGCTTGTCGTGCCCTTCTAGGGCAGCTCTCCAGCCTCCGACCCCCACCTGACACCCAGCTCTCACTTGTGGCTCCCAGTAGCTGCTAGCATGCGGCAGCGGCCACATCCCGGGCAATGGCTTCGACAGGCGGCCAAACCTTGTGAGGGTAGCCATTGGGTCGTCGACCCCTGGTGAACCAGGGCTTTGCTCACCCAGCATGTGAAGACTGCTTTGGCTGAACAGACGGAAGAAACCAATAAGAAGGTTCAACGGCTGACATGGCGACGCAGCAAAGCACTGTGGAGTGCTCAGGACGTGTTGGAGCACAAAAGACAACATGGCGATCCAGTGCAGCTGAGGAAGTCTCCAGGTGTAACGATTTTTCGTGCCACTGGACCCAGGCTTCCAACGCGGAGAGAGTGGGACTGTCTCTGTGCATTGACTTTTCCACTTAAATCTCCTTCACGCACAAGTGTTTTTGTGCCCAAAAACACACAAAGACGATCGTCATCCTCGGTTACCGAGAGACTACTATTACTACTAAATTCAAATAAAATGTCTTTGCTATATATGGAGTACATGATTTTTTTTTTAATTTTGTGCAACAATGTTGTTTTTTGCTTTTTTCCTGCCAGATTTTCTTCTACCTCAGAATTTTTATATTCCAATACTTTTGATCACTAAATTATCCTTAATGAAAAAATTCTCCACTAATTAATTCTTTCCCCCTATTTTGATAATTGTCTTTCAATTCTGCATCCATTGAGAGATCTAATTTTTGTCCTAAACTTTCTAATTTTTATTTTTATGAGTTCTATTTTTCTTTTGAACCCTTCTGGGGGTGCTTGGTGTTGTTCTTTGGGCAGTATTCTGACTTTTATCATGCATTATGGGTTCATTTTGTTAGTGTTTACTGAGTGATTTGTGCCATATTAGAGGTTTTATTCTTTCTTTTCCTTCTGATTTTTGGATTCTTTTTACTGATTTAACTGATTATATTCTTAGGTTCTTTTTGTTGTTTTTTATAAATTCTGTTTTGTTTTGTTCTTTACATCATTGGAGGTTTACTGTCCTTTCTTGTGAAATAGGCACAGTATTCCTGGCATGGATCCCCACAGTATAAACTCACACAGGGTGTGACTATCACTCTCACCCTTTTAATAATAACTTCTTAGCATTTGAATCCAAGTACCTTCTGCTTTGCTTATGGATAAATAAAGACCACTTTGATTTATAAAGAAACAGTGCTACTTTTATAATTAATTTTTATTTTTTATTTTATTTGTATGAAAGATGTTTTTCCCTCATTGTAGAAATATTTATCTCAATTTTATTTGTTTAAAGAAATTGAATTCCCAGTAAGGAAATTCTCTACAATGAATCCATGAAACTCTTCTGCAAATGAGGTCTTAGGCAGTTTCATAAGGTACTAAGAGTTTATATTATGAATTATTATATAATATATATTATGAATACTGACTCTGACTCTGAACTAGTAACTTGTCCAGAGTCAGAGTCAGTATTCAGCAGAGATAATACTTGAACTCAGCTGTATCTTTCTGATTCAAAGGACCTCAGTATCTCCAGAATGTCTGGCTCATAATAGCTTTGTTATGATTATCATTTTCACATGTCATAAATCTAAAAACTCTAACATATTTTGCACATAAATATTTATATGTTTCATTATTTTAATTGTCTTTTAAATATTTATGTATTGCTTTAAATTTGTAATGCATGTTTAGTTTTATTAGGATAAAATATGAGGTAATGAAATTATTTTATACATTTTTAATGAAGAGTGGGTTAGTGTAACTTTTGTTCAAAAAATATAAATGTTTTTAAATGAAGTTTGAAAAACATTTTTAAGAATTTGAGTTATATTATAAATATCTTTGGGAGGACATCAGTGATGTGAACTTATATAGATACATGTATGTATGCTCATGTGTGTATACATATATATGCACACCATGTGCATATATACATATACATGCACACATATATACACAAATCATCAAAGAGAAGTAGAAGATTTATAGACATTCTTTGAGCACTCAGAAAACTGTCAAAAAACATACAGAAAAACTTTTAGATCAACTATTAGATTTTATCAAGAAATTTTTCAATGAGCCATGGAGGAAGAGTTTATATCTTAATAATTTCATTCAACTACAAAAAGCAGTCAGTTTACCCACCTGGTCTGTAGAACCTTAAATATAAAAGAACAGTATTACTAGAGGGTTTTGCCATAGGGTCATTTCAATTTGAACCATTTTATTTATTTCCAGTCATGAAAAAGCTAATTGTGCAATTGAGTCAATACACAAAGACAATATAAGTATTTTGCCTCTTTGGAACAACTTGTCAAAGAATTACAGCAGGGATGACAAATGACTATACTCCTGGAACCACTGGGTGCATCTTTTTTTTTCCCATGCAATATATTGTTTTCTTATGTTAATAGATTTTGTGTGTGATTGTGCATATATGTGATACAAATTTTGATTTCTTTGTACAAATATTATAAATATGTAATGGTCTATATTTAGGCATCATTGGTAATCTTATCTTCTGGTAATAGATATGTGATACTTTCTGTTAAAAAGGATGGGATGTGATTGTGTTAGGGAGTAAGCTGGTAAAGTATTTATTAATTTATCTGCTATTATGGAGCATTCTAGTCAATAATTTTAGATCTTACATTGTCTTACCATCTTCCAGTTTGCTGAAAAGCTAGAGTTTCAGTACACACTTAATATGATGATTCTGTCTTTCATGACTTTGAGCTTTCTGATTTTCATTTGTTCTTTGTGTTTTCATTGTATTGGACATCTTGCAACAACACAGACAACCAGATACTCAGTCATATGTGATCAGGTGGTTAGAATTATACACCAGATGCTCCTTTATGAACCAACAAAAAACAAATTCCAGTACTACAAACACAGTCCCCCACCCCCCCAAAAACCCAACCCTGAAATATTCTTGAGAATTCAACAAATAAACTAAACTGGAACTGGCATATGATTACAGACAAAATTGTAGTCCACAATAGCCTGGACATAACATTGATGCATAAAAATTTAAGACCAATGTTTTTTACATATGTTGCCATACCTAATACTCATAATCATCAAGTTACATGGAACAAAATGCTTTCAAAATATAGAATCCTGAAAGAATTAATTAAAACCATATGGAGAAAGGATAAGGCACATATCATCCCCATTGTCCTCCCTGCTACTGGAGCTGTCCAGAGGATGCTTCCAGTGAGTCTGTAGATAGATGACTTTCCATCCCCAAACTGTTATCCAATTACATAAAGCAGTCATTTTTTTCCACGTGGAGAACATTAACTACAGAGGAATAATAATAGGATAAGAGATAGCTTGGAATATTGGTCAGAGATCCAGTCTCCAAGCCAATAAGATCTGGATTCAAAGTCTGCTTTGAGCACATATAAACTGTGTGGCTGTGGGCAAGTCATTTAGCATCTAAGTGTTTTGGGCAATCCTGTAAGACTATATAATAGTAAAGTTGGCAACCTGTACTAATAAAAGAAGTTTCCTGAACTTGACACAAGAGGAAGAATAATAACTGAAATTTGTAGGGTATTATCAAATGTGCTAAATGTTTTACATATGTTATTTCACTTGAAGTTTGTAAGAACATTTAGTAGTTGTTTCCTCTATTATTCCCATTTTAAAGATGAGGCAATTGAAGGCTGGAGATATTATAACTTTCCAAGAGTCATATACTTAGTGTGAAAGGTAGGATATGAAACCTTATCCCCCTGACTCCAAGTTCAGCCCTTCAACACTAGCATGTTATATTCCCAATACTTAGCACATCATCAAAATATTTCTATGCCAAAATTATCTGATGGCAATACGATCCTCAATTCTGATGAAGACACAATCTCACTTCTTAGTACACTAATCTTTGTATTTCCCTTGCCTTCTTACTCTTCCTCACTCCATATATCCTCTTATTTGCCACATCTTGACTTTTATAGTTCCATAAACTCTCTCCCATCTGACCCTTTCCTTCTATCCATGCAGTCACCCCTTTTATTCAGGTCCTAATCATGTTTCACTTAGATTACTGCAACCACTTTGTAATTGGTTTTTCTGCCTCAAATCTCTCACCACTTCAACGCAATCTACAGAAGACTGACAAAGTGACTTCCTTAATCATTCATCTAATTATGCTCCTCCACTAATCAATCAACTCTCCTGGCTCCCTATTTCCTCTAGGCTCAAGTATGAACTATTTATTTGGCCTTTAAAGCATTTCACAATTTGCTCCCAAACTATCTTTCCATTATCATTTAACATCACCCTCTCTCACTCATTTTGTAATACAGCTCAACTGGACTTGGTTCTGTTCATCACAAAGAACAATTCATTTTCCATCTCTATGTATTGCACTGACTCTCCAAGTTTGAAACTTGGCCTTGTAGAAGCCTTCTCTTCTTTCAAAATGTAGCTCAAGCACCAGAAAACCTTGTCTAATTCCATCAATTGTTAATTTCCTCCCTCCCAAATTGCCTTGTATTGAACTACTCTGAATATTGTTCTCTGGAATTCCCAGACTCTTTCCCTATTATCATTTCTATATGTAGCTGAGATAATATGGAGGTTTAAGTCAGGAAAAATGAATGGGTTTAAACTGGGAAGTTAGAGTATTGAAGGGCATGCCCATCTATATGTATATATATATATATCTTTAATAAAAGATATATATATCTTTTAGTGAGAGAAGAAGAGTTGAAGAGAAGAGAAAGATTAGAAAGCAGTCACTGAACTCAGAGAAAGGAAGGAGAATGTCCCTGGGGTCCATAGATAACAGCTGACAGTTGTTCAACAAGATTACTGAGTTATGGTAATAGAGAAAAAGTCTGGAAACTTCCTTACTCCTAAAAAGTGAACTGGGTATAGGGATATCAGGGAGTGAAAGAAGATGAAAGGGATAAGAAAGATGAAAGTTTAAGATGAAAGCCAGTTTGTTACCTAAAGAGTAGGTATTCTAGAATGCATTTTGGTTGGGATATAGGGAAAGAACTGTTTAATGAAAGCTGTGGGTTCAGAATCACTGGGATGGGAAGAGTTTGACCTATAATAGTTCACAAATCATTATTTTTAATGAATTATACAATTCAGACCTAGGGATTAAGCTCTGAATCTTTTGAGAAGAAACTGCCTTAATAGAGTTTATTTGCTTTTTTTTTTCTTGTTCTAGCACAGAAGATAAAGGATGTGTGTTAAAGATGCTTTTAATAAACCAGAAATCTTTACTAAGGGCAACTTCTGTGCTTTGCCAGGAAAATGATCATTAATGTTTGCAATTAAAAACTGGAGGCAATTCAAAATTCTGAAGTATTTATGAATTATTGAAGAATAACTGCATTTGCTCAATACTTTTAGGGTTGTGTGTATTTTCTTGTATGCTAATTCTTTTAAAAAATGGCTCATCTTTATTCATTGCACAGAATCATTTTAGACACTGACAATATCTTACCAAGAAACTCTATGTCCTGTGACTGGGACTAGACCTGAACAATTTGTTGGTAAAGGAAACGCCTTGATAAGGAAATGATATCTAGTTCTACAAATTGTCACCTTCTCTGTTTTAAATAGTCTCCTAGGACACTGAGAGCCCATGTGACATCCCCAGGACTTTGAGAGGTTAGACTTAAAGCCAGGTCAAGAAATGATCCTGTGGTCAGATTTCTATCCACAAAGCTATCCTCTCAACAATGACTGATAACAAAACAAAGCAAAACAAAAGGAGACCTTTTGTTGTATGTAAGATAAGCTATATTCTTAGATAATTCTGATCCTTTTAAAAATTCTGATACAAAGGTAACAACTTAGTTTTGAAAGATTATTTAACCTGTCTTCTCAACAACATGCTTATCCTGTTCAATAATGTAGATTATAATACATCCATGTACTTTTATTTTTGGTGACTCTTTCCCATGTCCTTTCATAAATCCTCCTGGGAATCTACCCAAACTTCTAAGAGACTTACTCTTATTGAGGTGATAACAATGATTCATTCTAGGTCGGATCTTAGCTGAGGTAAAAGTACATGAAGCTTGGGATTAGAATACAAGGAGATATTTATGGATCATAAAAAGAATTAAAATTGACTTTACTAATAACAAAGAATAAAAATCTCCAAACATAAAAGAATGTTTAAAATAAAATGTCATTTCTCCCCACTTCCACATTTAGCTTAAAACTTGGCAACAACACCAGGTCAATTAAGGTAAATGTGTTCCTGCCAACACCTTACAATCTTCCAAACCTCACAGGCTTGGCAGACCTTTCATACAGAAAGTAGAGAAAGAGAAAGAAATCATAATTCAGACTTTGGTCCCAGGTCCACTAAATCCTGAGGAAGATATCTTTGCTCTCTTGAGGGGAAAGCAAAATAGCCTACAAAACAGGTATTACTCTTGCCACACCACTTGGCTTTCTTTTCTGGTCCTTAAACTCTCTGATAACATTTTTTATTCTTCTATTTTTTATTCTCACCAAGACACCCAAACCTTGCACTTACCGGTGCTTTCTTAGGCCATCATCCTTTCTCTGCATTTTCCTCCATTTTTAATCATAATTCCTTATTTGATTAGTTCAACTCTATTCTCTCTTCTACTCTGAAATCCTTTGCCCCTTGTCTTCTCACTGATCATCCTTTGACAAATCTAAACTCTTTATTATTTCTACCATCCGCCTCTCTGTGCCCACTTATATGCTGCTGAGTAAGACTGGAAGAAGTACCACTACTGAGCTGACTCCACTGTAAAGTTGTTATCTCATCTCCACTGGGCCATTCCATTAAATTCTCTGTTCCATTCCCTACAAAAGCCATTCTAAACCATTTCTTCCCAAATTT
This sequence comes from Monodelphis domestica, assembly GCF_027887165.1. NCBI lineage: Eukaryota > Metazoa > Chordata > Mammalia > Didelphimorphia > Didelphidae > Monodelphis > Monodelphis domestica. The sequence goes on along the minus strand of NC_077232.1, from coordinate 308,286,322 downwards.
CTCTCCCTCTTCCACCAGCCTCTCAGCTAAGGATGCTACCTCATGCTCTTCCAACTACATTGATATAATTGACCATGAACTTCCTCTTCTCTTGTTTTCTAAATCTCAAAATGTCTTGACATCCTGACCCTTTCTCCTCCTTCACTGCCATTTGTAATAATGATATGGTCCTTCTCTTCACCAAGATCAAAACCTCAGTATGTGCATTCCCTCCCATCTTCTCCAGCAGGATGATCTACCATTATTTTCTCTCTAATTTTCAATCTCTCCCTTAGGCTGGTATTTTTCCATTGTCTCTAAACGTGCTAAAATTCTCTAAATCCCAACATTTTCTTAAACTATCATCCTGTATCTCTTCCCCTTTCTTAACCTAATTCCTAGAAAAAGTAATCTAAACTTGATCCTTTCATTTTCCTTCCATTCACTTCTCCATCCTTTGTACTTTAGTTTCTGACCTCATTATTTAACTGAAACTGCTCTCTCTAGTTACCAATTATTTTTTAATTACCAAATGTGATAGTCACTTATTAATCCTCATCCATTCCTGAATTTCTTAGCATTCCATAATATTGACCATTCTTTCTTCCTAGGTACTATCTCAGTTTTTTCTTCTGTTTTTCACTTTTTTCCTTTTAAGGAAGGGGTAGAAAGCAGGGGATTTCCATGGAGAAACTGAAACAATTAAAAAGAGAGAATGTTCAATACAATAAGCTCCTAGAGTAGATAGGCAGGAGTGGATTCATGGAGAAAGTAATGTTACCTTGGCCCTTACTGCTGGAATACCAGGTAGATTACCTTTTCATTCCTTCTCTGAGGTTCTCTGGTACTCTTAAGGGATTTGAATGTGTCTAGGGGCTCTGCAAATTGCTCCAACCTCAAGTGATGGTATATATCCAAGTGCAAGAGTATTTCCTTGCACTCTGGTTTCATCTAACCACTAAAAGTCATCTTAACTTCCACAAAGAAATATTTCCTTCAAAAGGTTGGATCACAAATATACCAATGCTACACAACACTTGGGAGATGTAATTCTCATCCCTTTTGTACTACCTAAGTTTCTGTGAGAGGCAAAGGGGATAAGTTTCATAGTTTAACTCAGTTACTATATAGAACAGTCCCATTTTGAGGTTTAAAACCCTCATTAGGCTTGAGTCCCAGAGGCCCTAGCTTCTCTGGGCTTCCTGACAGTCCAGTTGCTGTAACATCCTGCCTAGGATCTTGGATCCAAATTTTCCATGGATCAAATTCCCAGTGGCAATCATTGCCTGGCACCTAAAACTGAGAAACACAAATGAAACAGAACAATTGCAATAGTCCCTCCTACCCCTTTTCACATTTCTTAGAGCCAGAGTAAAAGAAAGGACGGATAGGAAAAGAAATTCTATTCAATCTTACTGGTTCAGTTCAGGGTGACCACAACATGAGTGAACTGTGCTCTACAGCCTCTGGATGTAGCAGGAAGACCATGAAGGAAATAACATGAGGCAGTCCTAGATCAGTTGTCACAGGCATTGATTTTAAAGAATCAGTCAATCAAAGGAGGCTTTACCCATTTTCTGAGTGAGAGTATCTTATGTTAAGAGATCTGGGCACGGCCAGACAACCTGCCTTAGGGGTGACTTCATGCTAGGCAATCTAAGTGTGCTCCAATGCATGCTCCCTGTTAAATTATTAAAGGATTCTTTTTTGCTTAGAAGGGCTACCTCTTCAAAAAACAGAGGAAAGGTGGAGAAGCCAGATGAAATTTTCAGGGATTTTGAAATTAAGAAGAGGAGAAGGGAAATGACTTAGGGAAGATAGTCAAGGGCAACGGTTGAGAATAATGGTGGTAAAGTAGCATTTAGGGGGATTGAGGAGAATGGGATAGGTTTACAAAAGTTGTTGAGGGCATTGGATCCATCTCCCTAGATCCTAGAATAAAATGGTTGTTGTGTAACAGACTGTGGTTGAAATTAGAACATGTAAATTTTGGTTGAATAATTTTCTTTATTGAATATTGAATAAATTTCTTTAGTGCACCTTCATCAGAATGCCAGTGCAGCAGAAATGATGTTTGGCAGGGGAAAATAGATATGCTCTCCATTACATATAGAGTATGTAATCCATTCCATATATGATGTACATTATTGAAGTATACCTCATTTAGTCACATATTTTACTTTCTTTTAGCAGATATTTTATTGTTAATATGGTTGGAAGACGTGAAGGGCAATGGAAAATTATTTGGATAACTGGTTCTTGCTGTCTTGAGATGCAGTTCTTTGTGATTGTCAGTGAATGGTTAGAGAAGAAACGATGGATGGTGATATGTTAATGTTAGCACAAAAATCTTCATGGTGACCCCAAATCTTGAGAGAGTTGTTATGATTTATTAGTTGTAGTTCCCATAAGAAAGAACATTTGCTTAAATTCCATGAAAATAAGACAAAATTCCATACTTGATAGAGTAATAAGGCAATATGGGATATGAGATAAAATAACTTGAATTAAAGTGTAAGATACCAGCAACAATGTGCTTCCTGATGTGTTTCTTTTATTCTGAAATATTTAGTGGTATCATAAGGAGAATATAAGACAAGATGCAGGGGAAAATTAGAATTTTTCAAAAGTTTGCAGAAACTTTTGTCTTCCATTGAAAGCTAGCAAAAATATTTTCTCTTTACTATACTTTATTCAGAATGGACAAGACAGCTTGAAAAGAAGAGTAAATGAACATAAAATAGGCTATCTGAAGGAAATTCTTGGCCCGCAAATACTTTGGTCTATTTTGATTCCAATGTGGTTAAATAATTCTATGTATGATATTTCTAAGCATACTTTACTCTGCAACTATTATAACTTAAAGAGATAGCTCAAGAAATCATTTCTTATTTATTAAAAAATTATGTATAAAATGACTTGAATCACTAAAAAAATCCTTCTGTTGTTAAAACACAATTGATATCCCTCTTCCCTCCTCCAGCCAGAAAGCCATCCCTTGTAACAAGGAGTTGAAAAGGAGAAAAAGAAAAGAATTCAGCTATTGATCAATCTATATGCATTCTTGAACTATTCACTATGGGCCAAAGACTATTTGAGGCTCTGGGGATTTAATGATGAAAATGACATAATCCATTACCCTAAAGAAGCTTATACTGGAAGGAGTGGAGGGTATAATGTCAATCAAGTATATATGGAATAGAGCCAGAATAAATACAAGGCACTAGAAGCTGGCAGAAATCAGGAAAAGTTTCACATAGAAGGTAGTGCTTAAGATGAGTGTTGAACAAAAAACTTTGTGAAAAAGAAAAGGTAAGAAGGAGAGAACATGGAGTGTAAATGTCAGAAAATGATTAGTAAAAAATATGCCAAGATGCCATCTGGAAAAGGATTTAAAATTTTATAAGAAGAAGGAAGGGAAGAAAATATGCATTTCAGGAATAGAAATCTTCTAGTAGAAGCCTTGGAGATGTGTGATCACATATTAGTTGTATTACTATACACAAAGTATACATAAAGAGAATATTCCAAGCCTATATTCCCTTACATCAGCAATGAAGGAAAAGAGGCAATTTTTCTGAATTATTTTCTTCACCATTATAATTATACATCCTTCACTTTCATTCATTGTTAGTTTCTGATAGTTAATGTGTATAATTTCTTGGTTATGCTTATTTTACTCTGTATCAGTTAATAGAAATATTTTCATGATGCATCTCTGAATTTATCATTTGCTATTTCTTGTACTGTCATTTCTTACAATTATATACAATTATGACAGTTTACTTAGACATTCCTTAACCTATGGAATTTTGTTCCAGTTCTTTGTTAGAACTGGAGAACTGTTCTTTATTTCAGCTCCTTTGGGTTCTTTGTTGTGGGATCTCTGGATCCAGGGGAGTGCATAAGTTAAGCAGTTTTTAAAGCATAGTTCCAATTATTTTCTCCCTTTTTGGGATATTTTATTCCAAGCTCTCTGCTCATTCCTAGTTATGGCTGCTAAAATGTGTGTGTGTGATCCTGACTGTGGATCCTTAGAATATAAAAACTGTGTCTCTGGCTACTTGTAATATTTATTCTTTCACTTGGAAACTCTGGATTTTACCTACTCATGGGAATAGGCAAAGTTACCGAGAATTTTCATTTTGGGGTTTCTTTCAGCAGGAAAGAACTCATAGGTTCTTTCTATTTTTACTTTGCCCTTTTATTCTAAGAGATGTGGGAAGTTTTATTATTTTTTAAACTTTGGGACTATGTTTTATTTTGTTATGACTTTCAGATAGACAAAGCTCTGAGTATTTCTGGAGAGAATATTTGGACTGGTCCTGTTACTTTCTTGGGGTATTGAACTCTATGCTTATTCCATACATTCCAGGGCAACTCCAGTTGGGGACTGACAAAATTTCAATATCCTAAAAGATACAGAAAAAGAACAAAATCTTATTTCTTCCTTCATAATTTTGTCATTTTAACCTAAACACTGCAAGTTTCTGACCTGAGCCACAGGTAATATTACCTGTGGGCTGAATAGTAAACTAATTTTAAAATGTAAATTAGTTAGTAGTAGTCTCTTGGTGTCTGAGAATGACAAATGTAATAGTATATATTTAAAATATAATAGTATATATATATAGACATGTTTCATGGTGTTTTTATCTATTTTGCTAAATTCCCAATAGCATTTTATTCTTACTTTCCTTCACTTGTATTGTGATAAGAATTTATTTGGTTTCATTAACAGCAGGTTTCAGATCAGAGAAAGGGTTTTTCAACTTTTATACTATCCCCATTAAGAGAGGAGACAGAAAAAGTTTGCTACAGGCTCTTTAAGAGGCCTAAGATCAAGAGAGGCAGTTGGAGAATTCTGGGCTGGTCTCTTGTACTTCCTCTCAAGAGAAGGTGTCTGGGTTCTTTCTCTGACAGAAAACGATTTTAGTGATTTTAGATACTGTTTATTTGAGTGCTGAGATACATACTAAACTGAGAAGAGTGTATTTACTGAGAGCTTTTCCTCTCTTTACCCTATGGGAACTGAAGAACTGTTTTTGTTGACTGAGTGGAGAGAGACTGTCAGAGGCCTGTTTTCTTCTCTGCCTTCTGAAGAGAGAAAGAAACTGCTTCAACTTTTCTCTAAAGATTATATACATTATGGGAGAGATTAGGTTTAGATCAGCATCTCACACCCTACATCAAGATAAACTCAGAATGGGTGAATAACTTGAATATAAATAAGGAAACTATGAGTAAATTAGGTGAACACAGAATAGTATACGTGTCAGATCTTTGAGAAAGGAAAGAATTTAAGACTAAGCAAGAGTTAGAAAATATTACAAAATGCAAAATCAATAATTTTGATTACATTAAATTAAAATGTTTTTCAACAAACAAAAGCAATGGAATCAAAATTAGAAGGGAAGCAACAAATTGGGAAAAAATCTCTCTAACAAAAACCTCTGACAAAGATGTAATTACTCAAATTTATTAGGAGCTAAAACACTTGTACAAAAAAGCAAGCCATTCCTCAATTCATAAATGGGTGAGAGACATGTAATATTTAAAAGAGTTGGTTTAAATTGTGACCACAGAAATATGGTTTCAAGACAGCATCCTGTATTAAATCAAATATAAAGTGGTCACCAGGGAAAAATTCCCAAATATGAAAAATTCCCAAGTCAGCTGGATTTTTATGGAGATTTTACTTAATACAAATAAGGAATTAATGAAAGAGAGAGCGTAAGAGGAATCAATGAGAAAAGAGATAGGCCAGCCTAGGCTTTTAAGCCTTAAGAGAGAGATCAGTCAGTCTTTAATCCACTCACCACAAGATTTGTCCCAAGCAAGATTCTAGTGTTCAGAGAGACCCACCAGTTCAGCTTCAGCAAGCTGAACTAAGTTCAGCCACCAAGCCTTTTAAGGCAGCTCTGGCAAGCTGCCTCTCTCCAATTCAACTTTGGCAAGCTGAATCTCCCAGAGACCTCTTTTGAGTTCCTTTTAAAGAGAATTTTCTCCTAGGTCATCTCCCCTAAGTTCTCACATTTACCAATCACAGTAGACTTTTCCAAAGAACAGACCATTCTTAATTCACACCTGAGTAGACTAAACTTTTCTGGCAAGACTAAAACTTCTGAATGAGTTCACACCTCTTTGCCCCTTGCAAGTTTGCAAGTTGCCTGACCTTCATAGGTACTTAGCACCTTTTTGCATTAGATCTAAAAATAGACTTAGCTTAAGGGATTTTGCCTCACTATAAGTATGAGTTAAGTACTTTTCATTGTTCAGTAAAGAGTTTACAACTTTATCTTCCCCTAAAGTATGCTTAATTATGGGTGGTGTATAGTTCTCACATTCCTGATCTAAGCCCCTTCATTGTTAAAATGGGGAATGGTCTTAACCAAATCTTATGAAGTAGGGTCTGAGAATTTTTAAGATTCACAGACATGAATAGGCAATTTTCAGATAAAGAAATCAAAACTATTAATAAACACATGAAAAAGAGTTCTAAATTTCTTGTAATTAAAGAAATGCAAATCAAAACAACTCTGGGATATCACCTCATATCTAGTAGATTGGCTAAAATGACAGCAAAGGAAAATAATAAATGTTGGAGGGGATGTGGCAAAACTGGGACATTAATACATTGCTGGTGGAGTTGTGAATTGACCCAACCATTCTGGAGGGCAATTTGGAACTATGCCCAAAGGGCACTAAAAGACTGTCTGCCCTTTGATACAGTCACAGTACTGCTGGTTTTGTATCCCAAAGAGATAATAAGGAAGAAGACATGTACAAAAATATTAATAGCTGCACTGTTTGTGGTGGCAAAAATTGTAAAATGAGGAAATGCCCTTCAATTGGAGAATGGCTGAATAAATTGTGGTATCTGTTGGTGATGGAATACTATTGTGCTAAAAGAAATAATGAACTGGAGGAATTCTATGTGAACTGGAACGACCTCCAGGAACTGATGCAGAGTGAAAGGGGTAGAACCAGAAGAACATTATATACAGAGACTGATACACTGTGGTACAATTGAATGTAATGGAATTCTCTAGTAGTAGCAATGCAATGATCCAGAACAATTTGGAGGAACTTATGAGAAAGAACACTATCCACATCCAAAGGAAGATCTATAGGAGTAGAAACACAGAAGAAAAACAACTGCTTTATCACATGGGTTGATGGAGATATGATTGATGATGTAGACTCTAAAGGGTCACTCTAGAGCAAATATTAATTATATGGAAATAGGTCTTGATCAATGACATACATAAAACCCAGTGGAATTGCTCATTGGCTATGGGAGGGGAGTGGGAGGAAGGCAGGGAATGGACATGAATCATGTAACTGTGGAAAAATATTCTAAATTAATTAGTTAAATAACATTTATAAAAAAAGATTATACATGTTATTTTAGGAGTTTATTATATATTTAAAATTCATCATTTTAGCATAGTTTAGTAAGATAGAAGTTAAATTTTGGTCAGTAAGTGTAGTTGAGTGTAGTGTCTACATTGGTAGACAAAGAAAAAGCTCCATGAGGAGCCATTTTTTTGGGGTTGTGTTAATTAGACATTTTTAGTATCAGGAATTTATAGATTTCCTACATTATTCCTAACTCCTATTCCTACTTCTTATTGCCTTTCCCTACCTAATTTAAAATAAATTTTGGGTTGGATTAAACTGCATCGTGCCTTCCATCAACCACCATTAATAGATTATTAACTGACAGCTATAATAGTTATTACAACTTGGTCCATACAAGATTTAGTTTAGGTATAACAGCTTATTAATAATAGCTTGGTTATCAATATACCATCTTTTTGTTCAGATATTACACTTGGGAACTGCTGTTCACATATGCCCTTTGGGCCACATTTTTGACACCTATAGTTTATAGAACATTTATTTTGATATGTCTAATAGAAATGTGAAAATGGAAATTGGGAGAGGGATTAGTACTAGATAAGTAGATTTGATGGTTATCTGTATTGAGATGATACTTAAACCCATTCAGGGAGTAGAAGGTCTAAGAGAAAGTCTAGAGATCTTCACAGGCAGAAAGTATGGCCTGGATGAAGATTAATCAAAGGAGACACAGAAAGAGTGATTCAACAAGAAGAAGGAGAATCAAAAGAAAGTAATGTTATGAAAAGCTAGAGAGAAGAAAATATCAAGGAGCAGAATATATCTTTGGCCATATTCATGAACCTATGGCATATGTACCAGAACATGCCAGAGGGGGCTGCTCCTTTACCCCTGTCCACATGCACCTGAAGACATTTCTCACATTACCCACCCCTCTGCCCAGGAGCCCAATGGCAGTGTTTCCTCTCTCCCTCATTTAGGGTAAGGCATGGGGCTCACATGCAGTGTGAAGGTGGCAGTTTGGGCATTTGGTTTCTAGAAGATTTGCCATCACTGATCTATAGTCTCAAAAATTGCAGAGAGATCAAGAAAGATATAAAGATTTTTAATTTGTCAATGGAGAAATAACTGGCAATTTTTGAGAGATCAGTTTCAGTTGAATGATGAAATAGGAAGCCAGGTTGCAAAGACCTAAGAAGAGAGGAGAGAGTAAAGGAAGTCGAGGCACTCATTATAGATGGCCTTTTCAAAGAATTTAGCCACATAATGGAGAAGAGATATAGGACAATGTCTTTTAGAGATGGATAACCTAGTTGGAGTGTCAATAGTTTAGTAATGACTTAGTTGCAATTAGCAATATGGATGTTTTCTAGTTCAGAATGAGAGAAATCCAGACTGCCCTTTGATTTGAGATTCCTCTCCTGATTGTTCTGCTGAAAGATACAGTCTGTTTTAGAAGTAGACTAATTTCTTGTTTTCCCTAACCTTGGAATGACACCCATAGGCATAGGTATACCTCCCCTCAGTCAGCCCTGGATCTATGACTTGCAATTGAGCAATGATATAGAAAGCTATCAGCTAACACCTCTATTCTTGCATCTGACACAATTTCAGACTCCTCTGGGACACTTCTTGCTCTGGTACACAGCCAGGAAATGTAATAAAATGTTCCAAGCCATTGTTCCTGGCTTCACTGCATCTCTGGTGTTCACAAAGCTTTCTGTCTCCTTACCTAGACTAAGCTGGAAAAATAACTCACTCTGTTGTTTTTTTTTTCCCTCTTAGGATATCCCCATTAGGACTTGTTCTAGATATAGAGAAGAGCTTAACTATATTTCTTCCTTCCATCCTCTTTCCACCATCCAAAGCTGCAACTTTTTAAATTAAATTTTTGTGCTGCAGTTTTTCAATTTCATGCATTAGAAATGATCTACTTTGACATTTGTTATCTCTTCTATTTCATATTTACTTACATTTTCTCAACTTAAGCATAGCTGTAAAAGGTATCAACTTACTCTCTTTTAAGTGAGGTGACTTTTCATTTTCAAATCATTTTCCATTTTATAAGTTTGTCAGGGTTTGGGTCTATTTAATATGTAGGTTTCCAGCAAATTTCTGTCAAACTACTTTCTGGTTTTCCATGTAGTTATTGTTGAATTTTACAAGCAATTAATGTTCAGGGGATTATCAAATCCTCAGTTATTCAATTCAGTTATTTCTTATGTTTATACAAACTATTTTGCTGATCTTCCTTTATCCTTTTTAACTGCTACAAAATGGTTTTGATAACATATTGTATATTTATTTAAAATATAATTTTTTATGTTCTTTATAGTATAATTTCAGATCTGAAAATTTAATTCCTCTTTATTTTTTTTATTTTTCCATTATTTCTATAGTGATTTTAGTCCTTTTGTCCTTCTAAATAAATTTTAACTTTATTTCGTTTAGCTTTATAATATACTCCAACCATATTGAGTGACTAAGTAAATCTATAAATGCATATGGCTAACATAATTTTAAAAATTATATTGACCTTACCCAATCATGAAGAATGAATGTGCCTCCAATTGTTTGATTTGTTATTTTGTCAGAGTATTTTGCAATTATATTTATATAACTTGAATGTGTTTTGGTGGGTTGAATCCTAGATATATTTTGATTTTTATACTTATTTTGGAGGGTATTTCTCCTTACACAATAATATTTCAGGTTTTGTTCTTACTTTTCACAAATTCTGCTTTTTATATTCTTGTAAAAATTGTTTAATTTAATATTTAATTTTCTTTTGAGTTCCAAATTTTCTCCCTCCTTCTCTCCCCTCCCCCTTCAATGAAACAGTAAGCAATTTGATATAGGTTATACATATGCAATCATGCAAAATATATTTCAATATTAATTATACTATAAAAGAAAACACAGACACCACACATGCACACACACACACACACACAGAGTAAAAAATAGTATGCTTTTATCTGCATTCCAAGTCCATGAGTTCATTCTCTGGAGGTGGATAACATTTTTTTCAACATGAGTTGTCTGGAATTATCCTGGTTGTTGTATTGTTGAGAATAGATAAGCCATTCATAGTTGATTACTATGCAATATTATTGTCATTGTATACAATGTTCTCTTGCTTCTGCTCACTTTACTTTGCATCAGTTGTAAACCTTAAAATTTCTTAGACTTATAAATGTTGGAAATTTCACCATTGGGAAATTTCATACTTGAAAAATTTCCTACTGATAGTCTATTGGAATGTGAACCCCCCCCTTGGCATGGGAGGGTCCTTCTCCTCCCTACTTAAGATTTCTTTAGGACAGAAACCTTTTGCTGGGGTGGGAGAGGTTTTGCTCTGAGAGGTTGTGCTCTGAGAAGCTTGCTCTGAAGGAAGCTGGAGGTGGAGGCCCGTGAGACTGTTTCTCCATTTTGGTCACGTGAGTGATAGGGACTGATCTCTTTTCTTTGCCTCAGCTATCTAAGGGCTTGGGCCTTTTGGCCCAGCCTAAACAGAGGGGGTATTTAAGCCCTATTCCCTTCTCTCTCTCTCTCTCTCTCTCTCTCTCTCTCTCTCTCTCTCTCTCTCTCTAATACCTATCTTCCTCCTGTTTGTAATTAAACTCCATAAAAGGTTGACTGCTGACTTGAGTTTTCATTTAGGAATTACATAGCTGAATTCCTTGGCGACCTTAAATTAATATATATCAGTCTTTTAAAGTGATTTCCTTGTCACACAGTTCATGTAACTCTTCCTAGTTTTTCTGAAATCACCCTATTCTTCATTTCTTATAGCACAGCAGTATTCCATTACAATAATATACAAAACTTTGTTCAAGCACTGGCCAATTGATGGACAACCTTGTGATTTCCAATTCTTAGCCACCAAAAGAAAAAAAGATACTATTTATAGTACAAACAGGTCCTCTCCCTACTTAAAAAAAGTCTCTTTGGGATACAGACATAGTAATGATATTTCTGGAGCAAAGAATATGCATGGTTTTATAGTCCTTTAGGCATAATTTTAAATTGTTCTCCAGAATGATTGGCTTAGTTCATGACTTTACCAATAGTGTAAAGTGACTCAGTTTTCCAAATCCTCTTCAGCATTTATCATTTTCCTTTCATGTTTTTTTAAAAAATCCTTCAATTTTACTAAATATATTAATCATCTAATCCAGTTTCTTTACTCAGTCTCTGAGGCTTTCTAAGTAAAGCATCATCACCAGTGAATAGGGAAAATTTTGTCTCCAGTTTTACATTTTCATGGCTCTAATTTTTTTCTTGTATTATTGCTACCCCTAGAAAAGCTAGAATTAAGTTGAATAATAGTAAAAAAAAGAGCTCTCCTGCTCCTTTATGTATCGGGGAAGCATCTAAATGTTTCCACATTGCAAACAATATTAAGAATTGTTTTTATATGTATATATTTTATCATATTAAAAAGATAACTTATACCAATTCTTTCATTTTTGTATAAACTAATATGGTCCTTCATGAAAGATGTTTCCTGCACTTTTTAAATAGTTTTTCATTTTACATGTTTTGTTTTTTAATAATTGTTGTTTAGTTTCTTAATATCAAATCATTTGTATTCTTACTATAAATAAAAATTTCCTTATATTATTTTAGTATTTTTGCCAGGATTTAACATGCCAGAAAAAAATTTCCCTTATGATGTTGGTTTGGATTCTTTTTTATTGTTTTATCCTTCTTTGGCTCAGTTGTTGGGGTTATATATTTTCCATAAAATAGGAATTATATTGGTTCATTTCTGAACTTTTGATAATAATTTATGTGGCATATTTTTAGTTATAGTTGCTTTTTAAAGTATTTAATAGCATTCTCCAATAACTCTGTTTGGACTAAGTTTTTGTTCTCTCTATCATTAATTTCTTTATGATTTGATCAACTTTACTTTCCATGGATAGATTTTTAATATTTTTATCTTGTATTCTGTTGATTTGATTGTAGATGACATTTCTTTTAAATTCTCAATTATATATAGTGGGCCCAATTTTTTTCTTTCCTTAAATTTTTTTCCTCCTCATTTTTCATTTTGATATATTGATCATCTTTTTTTTTTCTTTTTGGTTACAACTTGGTAAGGACTCATTGTTGGTTTTAGGCTTTTCAAAGAAACATTTTAATTTTATGCGGCACTCACCAAGAGGAAAGAAAGGATAGTAGTTTGAAATTCTGTGGGGAAAGGGGGTCATGAGGGAGCCAGGAGATGAAAGAATTGAGTCAGAAACCAAGCCAGATTGATTTAAATTGAGCCACAGCAGAACTCCGACCACTGAACATCTCAAAGGATAAGAACCATCCAGTAGTCCCAAATTTAACACCACACAGGTCTGAGTAATGATATAGCTAGCTGAGAGATCAGCCTAGGTTCCTCAGACTATTTGCCAAGCTGGAACCTTATGGCTGAGAGCCTAGGGTGCAGGTAATAGGATGAATTAGAAAGAGCTAGGTATTAGCATTGGAAAAGGAAGTGCCTGGCCCAAGGCCAGGTCCCATGTGAGAGAGATAGAGAAGGAAAGAAGTTAAAAATGGAAGACAGACATAGGTGAGAGGTGAGATCCAAGAGAGGGTGGTGACTGCTGTGGCTCCTTTTAGTGTCTTTGATATGCAAATGTACCCAATACATATTGATGAATTACATAGTGTATTGCCATTGGGTAATTGTAAATTACAACAAGGTTTAGGTGTGGTTTATCCCAGCATGGATAAGACAAAGGGATCTAAGTTCTACGCCTAACCTGGGGGAAGCTGGGATCAAGGGTCAATAGGCTTCACTTGCCCAAGACTGAGCATGCTCTCTTCTGTTTCCCTTGCCCATAGATAGGTGTGGACTGCTACATTTTAATTGTTTTATTTCCATATTTTTATCTTCCCTTTTGTTTCTAATTTTGAAGAATTTGTTTTTTGTGCTCATTTTGGATTTATTTGTCCAAAATGCATAGTCTGTTAGCTAATTCTCTCACTGCTATTTTAGCTCTCACAGGCCATGTGTGGGAACATTTATTCCTGCTAGTTGCTTAAGACTTGTCATATTGTATCAGGAGGAAGTATATGCCTCTGCTTTGAGCACCATGTCTCTTCAGAGTACTATGGAAACATATCAGTTTGATATTCTTCCTTTTTGCTTCTTTTTCTCTCATGTCTAAAAGAGAAACATTGTGTCCTACAGTTACTATTTTACTCTCCCTGAACTTTTCTACTTTAATTGAGTTTATGAGTTTAGATGCCATGCTTTTTGCTGATATGTATTTAGTATTGCTACTAATTTATTTTCTATAGCTTCTTTAGGCATATTGGAGTTTTCCTGTTAATTTATATCAATATTGTTATTCCAGTTTTCTTTTTATGTCAGTAGGATTGCAACTTCTGCCTTTATTAGTTACATGAAGTATTTTTCTTTTCTATCAATATTTCATTTTCTCTCCATGTGAATCTTTTTTTAAATGTTTATTATATAAATCAGATTATTTTAGTTGTTTTTTTAGCTATTACTCCATTCTTTTTTATTTTCATGGATTATGTAACCTGTCACATTAATTTTAGGATCATTAAACTTTTCTCATTCCATTTACTTATTGCTTTATTGATTTGTATCTTCTTCCTCTTCTGAGATTGTGCTTTTCCCATTTTAATAGCTATGCTAATATTAATTTGACAGTTCCAATATTCTCTCTCCTATTCTGGTATATACACCTCTTCCATATTGTTTAAATTTTCTCAAATAGCTAATTTGTCTTCCTTTCCTTATTTAATTGAATAATTCATTTTCCCCCATTTCTTTCCTCATGATCTTTCTGTTTTCCAGATAGTTAAGCACATAGAGTAAATTGTTTTCCTCAGCTCCAAAATCTTGTTTTAAGTGATATTTCTTTGGTTGAGCATTCTATCATTATTTTCCTTTGACTTGTATCCCTTAATATTTCTATCCATTTTCATCTATTCTGCATTTTATTCCCTAATTAACAGATTCATTCTTTATTTGTGTTTCTTTTTTTCTTTATGTTTCCTTTATTGGGGTACTAGATTTGAGCTCTCACTTGTATCCATTTCTGTGTCAATTTGTAGGTTTTGTCTCCACCCTCCCTATTTTCACCTGATTTGTTTTAAAATATATGAAGTTTCCATCATGAAATTTCAGATATAAACAGCGTCTCATATGAGCTCCATTCCTTGTTTCACATCATGAAGCTTGGTCTTTCTCTCTGCCTTTCCCATGATTGATGTCCTCATTCAAGAGCTATATATTATTTGATCTCTGATTCTATGACTATTGCTTACCCCATCAGTCTGGGTGGTAGCTGTACTTAGAAATTAATTCTTCTCTTGGAGGTGGGAATGCATGATGAAGAAATACATTTTTTTAATTTGTTTGTTTGTTTTGTTTGCTTTTCAGAAAAAGTGCTCTCTTGATGTACAGAATTACTTCAAACAAAACATTTTAAGGTTATTGAATTGGGAGAAAGTATATGTCAGGCAAGTAAAATCAACAACACCAATACCACCACCACCACCACCACCACCGCTTCCACTCTGATCACCGTATTTCCTCAGAGTCCCACAGAAATAGCTCAGTTTTGATATTTTTTAATATTTGATATTCTTTTGCTGTTTTCTGTTATTAGATCTAAGAAACATTGTCTCCTATTATTTCAGTTATAAATATAAATAATTTCTACTACTCTTCCACCAGCATGCTTTCTTTCCATTGTTTTTATTCCCAAATTTAATTGAGAATTATTTGCAAGTATAAACCCAGTGAAGCTCCATCACAAATTTATTCCCTTTTGTCTTTTGCTCCTTTTCTCTTTATTTGTGCATTTCCCTCAGTAGTCAATCCCACATATGTTTTTTACTCTCCATGACTGGATAAAAATCTTAAATATGTTCTGGGGTTTGAGAATACATGTGTGTGTGTGGTGGTGGGGAGGAGGTAAAAAGTTTAGCTTGAGTCACTGCAGTGGTAGGAATGGGGAGAGATCCCCATACCA